>NW_013666732.1:335728-339872 GCF_000517525.1 Limulus polyphemus | reverse complement strand
TAGCTAAACTACAGAGAGTGTCAATACGTTTATATTTAGTATGTTAAACTTTTTGTGATTAGATTGAATTAACTCCTGCTGATCTTAATGCGTGTGTTTTTTTTAATTTTGTAAATTCCAGTCCTATTTCATGAAGTATTGGCCTAGCCTAGATGGTTTCGTACATACAAAAATCGATATGTTGTTCATTAATGTAATTCTGATCATTTCATAAGGAAACTTGAATAAATGATTAAGTTATTTATAAGTTATCTATAAGATTAAGTTTCTTCTTTCTTAACTATTCTTTTCCCATGGACGTAGCTCAGCAATTATACGGTTCTTGGAGGTAAAAATCAGTACATAAATATTTATTGTTCCTTCACAGAAAAAGTATTGTTTTCTTTGTGCAAAGCTACAAAATCGGTTATTTGTTCTTGTATTCCCCGAGAGAATTTTATCGTTGTATGGCGGTAGACTTGCCGCTTAACCACAGGAGGACGGCAAATATTTGCGAGAAGTCCAAAGTTGAGATTGAATCAAGCTTGTGGGTAACGCGAGGATGTGGGGAGATTAGGAGCATGCTAACCCCTAATAGTTCGCAAATAAAGTGGAAATCTAGGCTTATTTTGGTGCAGTGGAGGCCATGATACGATGGAAATTATGTCAAAAGCAAAAATATATTAATGTGAAAATAAGCAATTTAGTGAAAAATTTGCAAGGCTTTCTATTTCAACCTTCAAATTGGGGTACCAGGACCATTAAAAAAAAGACTTGCAACAAGTCGTACCCCCGTCGAAGTAAGCTACGGGTTAGCATCTTATAATAGGTGAAAATCCGCGAACACAAAGATCGGTGGCAAAGACTGTCTAGTGCTCCAGGCAACAGTACTCGACATGATCAAGAAGGATTTCCATCTGGAAAAGCAACACAAGTCACATGTACGTACATAACTGTACAACCGTGGCATACCCCAAGAGTGACGCAACGCTTTTGAATATCAGCCTTACTGGGAAACCTTTCAAATAGAACATGGCCGGACGTAGCAACAAGAAATCTAAGAACGTGGCTCCAAGGCTCCAAATATAATATAACGTACTCAACCTTTGTACTTATAAAATGGGAAGTTCTTGCACAGCAATAGAAGAACCACCTGCGATAGCAGTTCCTAATTTTGAACTCATAGACTAGAGGAAAGGCAGACAGTCAAAAAAACTCCAATGTCAAATCCTAGAATGCGCTGTCCAAAAAATGGAATTTGACTGCTACTTAATAACGTACCGACGACTCCAAAGTGCGGAGCGTGATTCTGCGGCAACGGGACTCGAACCACGAACCTCTGATTCACAGTTTGGGATACTAGTCACTTGGCCCATAACAAAGTAACCAATAGATAAACACGAAATTAAAGTTATATTTTTATCGAATAATATTCTATATTAACAGCAAAAATGTTCTTGGGGACCTTGAAGAACTAGAAATTAAAGTTGATATCCGGGTTTCGATACCCGTGGTGGGCAGAGCACAGATAGCCCTTGTGTAGCTTTGTGCTTAATTAAAAACAAACAAACAAACAAACAATTATCATACCAACTTTAATTTCTAGTTCTTCAAGGTCCCCAAGAACATTTTTGCTGTTAATATAGAAAATTATTCGACTCTAGCGTTGTAAGTCCGCAGACATACCGCTATGCCACTGGGGGGCATAATAATTGTACAGACAAGAAAAGAAATAAACAATACAAGTTTGGCGAGGGTATTGATCCTTGTGTAAACATAATTGTAAAATCGTAACTACGAGAAATGGAAATAATTTGTGTTAAAATTGTCAATTATCAATTCCAAAACAATCCTTCTATAAAGTAATTCAGTTCTATGTATCACTGAAATAGCTAACGCAATTTTTAAATCAATTTTGAGTTTGTTGAATATGTGTTTAATTTAATGAATTTAATTGCGGAAAAACAAAATATTTTTTTACCATAAAGAAATATCACATAACCTACAAAAAATGATATGTAATTTTAATTATTTCGGATTAAAATTTAAACTAAAATTTAATATTATAGAAAATAATAAAGGCTCTTTGAGTTAATGAAAAACATTCTTTTGTAACAATGAAAAAATACTAAATTTGGTGGTCCGACTTACTTCTTCAGAAGATGAGGTGTTCTATATTTAGGCGAAACTGTGTATAGTTTTAGAAGATCTAAGTTTAAGTAATATAAAACCAAGAACGTTGTGTTTTTTAGCACAAAACTACAGAACGGGATATCCGTTTTTAGTTCTTTTTCTGCCAGATTTTAAATGTGTTTATATTTCCATATTCTTTTGTTCTAAAGTTCAGTTAATACTGTTTTATATTTTTACATTTTTTTGCTATACTTTCAGTGATAACTTGAATCCGGGATTTGATTTCTTCAAATCTCGAGATTTTCAATATATTTTTTTTTTAGATATTTTAGTTGGTTTAATATTTTGTCCATATTTGAAACTTTTATCTGACACGTTTCACATTTGAAACTTTTATCTGACACGTTTTATATTTGAAACTTTTATCTGACACGTTTTATATTTGAAACTTTTATTTGACACGTTTCACATTTGAAACTTTTATCTGACACGTTTCACATTTGAAACTTTTATTTGACACGTTTTATATATTTAATGAAACTCTTGAAGAATATATTCGTCTGATTAAAAGGATTTTTCAAATTATATATATATATTACAAATATTATTAAGACTCTTACCTTAATATGAATTCTTTTTCTGGAGAAGTCTTCGAACAGAAGTGCTCAGACCATCCTAACCAATGTATGGTCCACTCTAGTTCATGACGACAGAAGAATATGTAGACCGAGAAGTGGAATGACATTGTCGTTGATGGAACCAAAGGTACAAATATAACCATTCAATTAAGAAAGAAAAAATAATAAAAGAGGACCTTTCAATAAGTGGTATTTCTTACCATCAAACTTTTTGCTTAAACTATAAGGGTACGTACCAGCCATTTATACATCTGACTGGATTTTTCTTATGCATTTGATGCAGTCCAAGTGTTCCACAACCTTCAGACGGTAGTCTAAAATATAAAAGTGAGAAAAACCAAAAACTAGCGTTAAGAGATGTAATTTATATTCACCAGGTACTTCTTAAACATAAGATTAAAAACCTGCCATGCCAGTCTGCCAAGACCAATGGCAGGGAAGAAACAAAACCTGCAAGGTATTTAAGGATGCCTGGCAGAATGAAATTCGCATGTGATAAATCAAAACATATCTCGACTAATATACGCTTAATCACTCCTCATAACCACACGAAATAAATGTAGTTTATATGTCTATGTCATCAAATCGCGGGTGTAAAAAAAAATACATATTATGACAGATAATTCTCGTGTATATAATGTCTCCTAAGTGAAAAATTGTTCGGTAAGTAATCAGTTCTAATTCGAATTTTCAATCTGAAGAGCACTCTATGTACACGTGAGTTAAACAGCCAGGTCAGAGAGCCCCTATGATTCAGCATGGCATCCTTAATTTTGTTCTACTGACCATATAACATACAAGCTCCCCAGTGGCACAGCGATATGTCTGCGGACTTGCAATGCTAAAAACCGGGTTGCGATACCCGTGGTGGGCAGCGCACGGATAGCCCATTGTGCTTAACTTCAAACAAACAACATACAAAGGAATTTCGTTAATAGACTAGATAAACACGATAAGAAAGTAATGTTACTTGATTGTGTAGTTAGTGACAGAGGAAAATATAATAAGAATTTAGAGATTTAGCAAATACATTTATTAACTACATTATAAATATAGTAAAAAAATTATAAACAAATTGATAATGAACTAAGTAAAACATTTAATGTAAATTATTTCTATTCTGTTAAGTAAAAAGCTATAAAATGGGTATGAAAGCCAAGTTTTCAGCGTTATAATAAATATATTTTTTTGTTTCCTGCATGTATTGAGGAAGGAAAAACTACAATTAAGAGTTCGAATAACTACAATTATGATGAAATAACAGGAATAATAGTAAAAGAGTATATACGTTATGTCAATAAACCACTGGTACATATTTATGATTTATCTATAACAACAGAAACGTTTCTAGAGAAGCTGAACAAGCAATTACAATATGCAAGAAAATGTGATAA
>NW_013666732.1:333562-335053 GCF_000517525.1 Limulus polyphemus | reverse complement strand
TAGCTATATATATAAATATGTAGTGTGATAACAATAGTTATATATATAAATATGTAGTGTGATAACAATAGTTATATATATAAATATGTAGTGTGATAACAATAGCTATATATATAAATATGTAGTGTGATAACAATAGTTATATATATAAATATGTAAATTATAGACCATGTCATTATTATTGTCAGTATTTTATAACATATAAGAAAAACTTGTAAAAACCAGTTTGTATTGATGTTTAAATAAACAAAATATTTTCTCTAATAATCAATATAAGTTCAGAAAAGGGTTAAATACTGAAAAGGGATTCTTAAATTTCACACAAAATATTCATGAACATTTAGATAAAGATAAGAAACAATGAGAGTGTTTTTAGATTTAGAGAAGGCATTTGATACAGTTTCACACAAAATATCTATGAATATTTAGATAAAGATAAGAAACAATGGGAATGTTTTTAGATTTAGAGAAGGCATTTGATACAGTTTCACACAAAATATCTATGAATATTTAGATAAAGATAAGAAACAATGGGAATGTTTTTAGATTTAGAGAAGGCATTCGATACAGTTTCACACAAAATATCTATGAATATTTAGATAAAGATAAGAAACAATGAAAGTGTTTTTAGATTTAGAGAAGGCATTTGATACAATTTCACACAAAATATTTATGAACATTTAGATAAAGATAAGAAACAATGAAAGTGTTTTTAGATTTAGTGAAGGCATTTGATACAATTTCACACAAAATGTCATCAGACAAAATGGAAATTCTATGTTAAAAGGCCATTACATTAGAATGGTTTAAATTATATTTATATAAAACAACACAGACTCAGAGAATTAATAATATGTTTAAAAACATATCTATTAGTATAACTAAAACAAAATATACATTTTTGGAATTAGAAAAATAAAATTATTACAAATGATAATTAATTTAAATTGTTATTCATAAATAATAATAATAATAATTGTAAGTGTTCTCAAATTGAAAAAGTGGATGTTATAATATATTTAGACTTACTTATCGATAAAATATTAAGCTGGAAACACCAAAATTTATGTTCATTAAAATCAGCCTTACGGTGGCTGAGTTTCCAGACACACTTCCACTGATTGCACCACACAAAACAGCACCGTAATTAAACAACTCAACAACAAAATTCAACATTTTAATGAATTAACCAAACACCTATGCAGACTTAACCTCCAACTTGCCTTCATCAACCACACAAACCTAATACCACTCTCTAATACTTAACCCTAACTTGCCTTCAACAACCACACAAACCTAATACCACTCACTAATACTTAACCCTAACTTGCCTTCAACAATCACAAACATCTAATACCACTCACTAATACTTAACCCTAACTTGCCTCCAACAACCACACAAACCTAATACCACTCACTAATACTTAACCCTAACTTGCCTCCAACAACCACACAAACCTAATACCACTCACTAATACTTAACCCTAACTT
>NW_013666732.1:330193-333039 GCF_000517525.1 Limulus polyphemus | reverse complement strand
CACCTAATACCACTCACTAATACTTAACTCTAAGTTGCCTTCAACAACCACAAACACCTAATACCACTCACTAATACTTAACCCTGACTTGCCTTCATCAACCACACAAACCTAATACCACTCGCTAATTTTCTTGCACGAGATGAACGTCACTTCAACTTTTCTGGTATTTTTACCCTGGCCTCAAACTTCAAGTACTTTATTTCCCGAACCATTCTCCCACTCTTGTCTTCCTCTTCAAGTTATCCCAACCATCTCTTATTTCTACTTCTAATAGTTCTTCTACCCTTCCCTGTCCAAATTCTACATTTCTCCCTATCTCAGAAGCTATCAACGTCTCTCACAATAATACCTCTATCACTCAATCTACCCAACTAAACACTCATTCACTCTCTTACAGTGATCCTTTAAGTTCTGCTAGAGGACTAAATACAAATGACACTTCCCCCCAAAACATCGACTGCACACTGACAAACGTGCTGCGACAAAACTTCACAACTGGATAATAGAGAAGATAGAGCCTAAACTTTGGCCAATGCTAAACTCCTCTAGCATATAAATAATAATTAATTTTGAAGAACGTATAGCAAAAACTTATCATATGCTGCTAAGTTAATTTAAGTTGCTTGTACTCACGAAAAGAAGTTTATAATTAATCCGAGATCTTTTTTTTTCAATAAACTGAAGTTTGCCAATCAATGCACAGTTTGTCATATATACCGGATGATTTAACAATCTATTGTAATGCAAATAATTCAGAATTGGAGGTCCCCCGTGGGACAGCGATAAGTTTATAGACTTACAATGCTCAAATCCGGAGTTTGATTCCTCGTAGTTGACACAGTAGATAGCTTAATGTGCCTTAGGTCTAAACAAACAAACATTTGGAAAGCCATAGGATAATAAATATTAGCGGAGTTGTGTAAATATCCTGTGGCAATGTCACTGAGGTCATTTCAAGGTCATGCCCTTCAAAACTTTTATTAACTTTCAACATACATCAAACAATGTCAAAAACAAAGGTGTAGTCAATAAGAATTAAATATTTTAAACCAAAAATTGATTCGCGACAACAACGACAGTTTTAGGGGTCATAACTGAAATCTCAAAGTTCAATCCCTAAAGTGGACACAGCACAGATATCCCATTGTGTAGCCAGCCTCCTGTTCAAACAAACAATACATTGATTTATTCTGCTTTGTAAACTTATTTCAATATATTTAGTTTCATTCAGTCATCGATAAATTAACGGCTGAAATTCAATAAACATTGGTGTTAGTTTCTCTTGTAGAGACTATTAATTATCTATATTCGAATCTATAACCTTTAAGAAGTAAATGAAATCCGGATTTCAAGTAATAATGGACAAAATATAGCCCTTGCTTATCGCCATGTCCTGAGACTACAAAAACAAATTTTTCCTTTAGTGTTTTCGACTATTAAGTTACGATGGTAATGAACTTGTCTTATGTGGGCGAACATTCCGTTTTTTTATTCTTCGTGGTTTTCTTGCAAAAGAAGTGAAAGCAAGTTTATCTAAGCAAATGGTCAAAATAAAACAAAAGTAGTGTAACGGATAAGAAAAAATCTTGCCAATACTAATCAGCCGTGATGAGCTAGGAAATTAATCTTCTGAAGGCTCACTTGGGAGACAAAGACACGAATAATTAATCCGGACTAAAACTTTTCAACATGCTACTGTAGCAAGTATGAAAGAAACTCTTTCGGATATGAATTATATTTTTGTTTATTGCTTCGAAAAAGATAACTAATCCTAATTATCTACTGATACTTTAAAAAATGATATGAAAAAAATATATATTTATATATTACCAAAATGCATTTTTCTTTGTCTCAGAAGTCATTGTACGCTTCTTTTTAATACACGACAAAGTCACTAACTTTATCCGGTACAAACAATGAAAAGAGTATTTCAAATATTAAATAATCAAATACATTTGAGTCTAAATACGGAGAAAGCAAGAAAAACGAAGTTGAATAAAACAAAATCCAGAATTAGTTTTGAATTTTGGTTTAATTAAACGAAAGATATTATAAACAGATTTTGCTGTTTACCTACCAGTCACTGAAAAACAGGACTAAATCTGTTGAAAAAGAACGGGATCTGTTTTTTTATTTTTTTCTCATTAACATCGAGTTAGATTTTAAAAGGGTCGGATTACTTACATCGACAGACTTATCTACAAATTACACAAAGGAGCAATTAGCGTTGACTATTCATAACAAACTGAAATAACGTATAAGAAATACTATGGTTCATTAACTTCTACCTACCATCACTTCTATTTTAAACCTTACGGTAATGCTTGGTTAAGTTTGTCCCGGTTTATGTTTGTGCAAGACTAGTCAGACCCATATATATATATATTTATATCCCACAAAAGATATTTTCAACATGGCACTCAAGTCGTTTTGTTGTATGTTAGGTTATCTATACGTACTTATATCTTTACTATTTTAAAAATAAAAACGCCGTACTAAAGGATTTCAGATCCATTAGACCATTTCCTTACACTTGAATGAATGCTGAAATTCACAGGTGTGATAAATAATCACATTTTGAAAATAAATAAATATTTTTTGTATCCGTCATACAAAATTAGACGGGAAAACTTTGCTATAAAGAATCTTGTGTATTTCCTTTAGGTTTAAATCCTAATTATCTTTGATATATCCGCTTTCTCTTCTTTTGTATGCATAATTCTTTTGTGTTTTTGGACGAACAAATAAATCGTGCAAACGTAGAAATTTCAATCATCCTGTTCCATCTTCGACAAGGCCCGGCATGGCCAGGTGGATAAGGCGCTCGACTCGCAATCTGAGGG
>NW_013666732.1:324791-329473 GCF_000517525.1 Limulus polyphemus | reverse complement strand
CCTCTAGTCTTACACTGCTAAATTAGGGACGGCTAGCGCAGATAGCCCTCGCGTAGCTTTGCGCGAAATTCAGAAACAAAGAAACTTATCTGTACAATTAACCAAACTTTTCTCACATCATTTGAAACTAATGAGTACAACAGTTATTAAAAATGTATCTTAGTAAGTAGACGAACAACTTCTCGTCCTTCTGTGAATTCTAAATTTCATCCGTTTGTTCCAAATCATGTCTTATAATACATCCTTTGATCCATTCCCCCTTAGAAGTATTGATTCTATCGGTGAGCAGCTGGAGCCTGAATGGAATCAAAACTAACATAATTTCCTGCTCCAAAAACTTAATATCAGTCATCCATGTACAGGGACTTCGCACAACAGAGTTTCAGCTCATTCTGGAATAATAACATAACCTATGAGTGAGGTTACTACTTTGTAGTACAGCCCCTCGCTTTTGTGTGAACGAGACCAGAAATCTTTGCCTGCAGGGTTGCAGAACGTTCCTGGCATATTGTGGTATTAGGGGTTTCTCAAGAAATGTGTTTACTGGGTCGGTTTAGCTTTAATCGGTCGACAATATGACAGTTTATGGCCGACGATTGGCCAAGCCCATTCTGGGATGTGATGTCTTTCTAGTGTATAGTCACTGTGTGTGTGTGTGTGTGTTAGAGTGTGAGGGTAATTCAAGTGTGAATTTTGTTTGTCTTAACTCAAAGCTACACAACAAGTTATCTGTATTCTGTTCACTACAGAGAATCGAACCCCGAATTTTAGCAGAGTAAACTTACCACTGACCCACATGATTTTGAATAATATTCCAAATTTATCAACTGCTTTGTTTAAATAGTGAAATACTGTAATAATGATGATATATTTTTTTTTTGCTTTACCAAAACTATTTATTATAGCAAACATTTAACACGTCTAAGATAGTTTCTAGAGTTAAATGGCACTTTAATGTATACAGAGAAAGAGTGATTCTATTTATGGTATAAAAAGGTGAAACGTTTTATCGGGTTTAGTGCTGTTATCTATTTACAAAATAATAATAATAAATACACAAAATAATAATAATAAATACACAAAATAATAATGATAAATACACAAAATAATAATAATAAATACACAAAGTAATAATAATAATAAATACAGAAAATAATAATGATAAATACACAAAATAATAATAATAAACACACCTGTAACAAAAGGATAAATAAAATCACTAATTATAGAAAGCAAAAAAAAAACTCGAACTACAGAAAGTAAGAAATATAAGACACAGATCGAAAAAAACAAGAGAAAAATATAAACCACAAAAACAATAAAAAATAAGAAGCATAATTTACAAGAGAAACAATTAACTAGTGTTGTAAGTTCCCTGTGCCACTGGGGGGGGGGGGGCTTTTAAAAAGTAAAAGAATAAGTACAAGATAATTAAGAAAACTAACCAAGGTGAATTTTCTTTTAAAAGGGGTCGAATGTTACCTATAATATTTATTTATCAAATTGTGAATCCGTGGGCTTATGGTTCAAGTCCAGTTTCTGTAAAAAAAAAAAATTCCATGCGCTCTGCACGTGAAGGACGTGAGTGAAAAATCCCACTTTTTGATCAGTTAAGGTTATCTCAAGAACTGGCGGTGGGTCCTGTTAACTAGCTAACCTCCCCCCCCCCTTCCAGTATATCAGTTTAAAATTAGTGACGGTTATGCGCTACTAAATAGCCTTTGCGTAACTTTTCGCGAAATTTTGAAAGCAATTAAAAAGTATATTAAAAACACTTGAATAGAGGGTTTTGTTTCGTCAGCAAGGTCACGTGACTGGTGTCACGCCACCTATTTTCTAGAACTATCCTGTTCCTTCGGGAGTGCTCTAGCATTTGCTAGATTGGGGGTAGCCTGGTATATATAAGATGGTCACGGCGTGACGTGACAATGTGTGTGTAGGTAGTGAGTAATTGAACTGCAGTCAGAAAGTATTGTTGAAGTTAACGTTCATTGTTATAGCGTTTGTTATAGAGCGACTGTTGAAAATAAGTGTATCGGTAAAGTTATATTTACAAAGAATAAACCAGTTTTATTAAAAAAGGACTTATGTCGCTAAAGTTTCGTGGGAACGAAGTTACGAAAAATCAACTAACGAACGGAGCCGTAACAGTTTGTTTTCACCTTAGTGACAAAATAAGTACAGGTTTTGCTGTTTATATGTAATACGTACAAATTTTGCTTTCTTAAGGTAATTAAGCTTTACACTTCTTTCAGTCTTTAGACATTTTAAGAGTTAGAGGGATTTTTCTCTTCTTCTGTGACAAAAATAAGTAGCTTTAGCATGAAAATTTCACTGAGAACAGGCTAAATAACATTTATATTGCTAGTATGGCGGGTGTTTAACTTATAATTCAATGTATACTAATGATTTTAGATTATAATTTTCTAGTTCTGTACTTCTTGTCTATGTGATGTAAAGACGTGGCCTTATTAATTTATAAGTTATCTTTTTAGTCTTGATTTATATAGCTATCTAGTGTGTTTTTGATCAGAAGTTATAACTAAATACGTACGTGACGCACGCGCTAGTTACTTGTAGACGAGCATTTTTAAAACACCTAACTAGTAGAACTTTCTTGACAATGAGTCAGGTTATGCTGTGTCTTTGTTTGAAGCAATATTACAGTCGCTGACCGTGTGTATTTGATTTTTAACCTTCAACACAGTAAACCAGCTTGTTCTGGTTTGTTTGAAACTACAGTTTTACTTTATTTTTGACCTTCAACAGAGTAAACTAGCTTGTTCTGGTTTGTTTTAAACCACAATTTTACTTTATTTTTAACCTTCAATACAGTAAACTAGCTTGTTCTGGTTTGTTTGAAATACAATTTTACTTTATTTTGGACCTTCAAAAGAGTAAACTAGCTTGTTCTGGTTTGTTTTAAACCACAATTTTACTTTTTTTAACCTTCAACAGAGTAAACTAGCTTGTTCTGGTTTGTTTTAAACCACAATTTTACTTTATTTTTAACCTTCAACACAGTAAACCAGCTTGTTCTGGTTTGTTTTAAACCACAGTTTTATTTTTATTAAATTCAGAGTTTTTTGTGCCCATAGCCAGTTATATTTATTTGCAGTTCCTACTAATAAATTTGTACTTATTTTTAAACAATCTCATTTATAATTTAAACACGGATTTAACTTGAAAGATTCACTTTCTCCGCAGAACAGTGTTGAAGCTGTTTATTCCCACGTGGATCCAAGATGATTAACTTTATAAATACATTTCCCATGCAGCTCTCTGCTCAACTTGTAAATTCGTGACATATATTCGGCTCATGAGACTTTTACAGTTGAACAAACTATCCAATTAGTGCTATATTTCTTTCTTGACACAGTGAATACCATCGCGAATCTTTAATGCGAACGTTATACCAAAACTGACAGTACTGTAAATACTGATAAAATAAATAAATAACAACACAAAAATGCTAATGTCATTATTATCTCTTCAATAGGAAAGACTAAAACAAAAAACTTAGGGCGTAAAGTTTTTTCTAAAAACGATTAGTTGTACATATGGTATTCCAAGACTCAGAATAGATCATAAACATAGGCACTTCAACAATTAGTTGTACGTGTGGTATTCCAAGACTTAGAATAGATCACAAAAATAGGCACTTCATAATTAATTATACATGTGGTATTCCAAATTTTAGAATAGATGAAAAACAAATGCACTTCATAATTAGTTGTACGTGTGGTATTCCAAGACTCAGAATAGATCACAAACATAGGCACTTCATAATTAGTTATACATGTGGTATTCCAAGACTCAGAATAGATGAAAAACAAAGACACTTCACAATTAGTTGCACATGTGGTATTCCAAGACTCAGAATAAATTAAAAACAAAGGCTCTTCATCACCGCAACAATAAGAGATTTGTGGAATCTGATGATAAGGATTGGTTTGTCGCCAGGTGAATGAACAAGACAAGATTCGATCTACAGACAGGCAGTGACAAACACTTTATAAACAAAAATTACTCCTGCAAACACTGGCTGGGCACAATATGGTAGAAACTGCAAATAAATCAAACTGGTTGTGGGCATAAACAATAGAGAATCCTCAATAGCCGCGGCACTTGAAATTCTTTTAGGAGGGATTACAGTAAATTAATCTATGAAACCTTTTTTTTTCTTTCTTTCTTTTTATTAACTATATTTCTGTGCGCCGGAAACAACAATCGTGGGGCGTGTGTATACCCGATTCAATTTTATTACTCATCAAGATCTCTACCAGACTACCCTCAAATTGAAATTCTTTTAGGTAGGATTAGAGTAAATTAGTCCTTGGACCTTGGACGTGGTCAAATAAGGCAATCGAAAGGGTTTGATCTCCTGATTCCAAAACTATGATTAGATCTCCAATCGGTCAAGAGACGACGGAGCTATGACATAAAAGTATATATTTGATAAACGCAGAGCCATTCAATGAGCCGCTATACCGTGTTTAAAAAATGTTGATTTTAGTGCAAATAAAACTCTGGCTCAAAACACATCAGAACAAGCTGGTTTACTATTAAGGGTTAAAAGTACACACAGTCAGCGACTGTAATATTGCTTTAAACAAAGACACGGCATGCCCTGACTCATTGTCAAGAAAGATCTATTAGTTAGATATTCAAAGAATGTTATG
>NW_013666732.1:317215-323839 GCF_000517525.1 Limulus polyphemus | reverse complement strand
AACCCGCGACCCGCAGATTGCAAGTCGAGCGTCCTAACCACCTGGCCATGCCGGGCCAAGAATGTTATGATGTTCATCTATAAGTGGCTAGCATATACTACATATTATTCGCTATGTTATATTAAATATGTCATTATATCTGTCGACGAATAACTGACATTTCATTACACCATAATTTACTGTGCATGTTAAATATTAGTAGGTTTGGTTATTTTAATTGGGTTTCACGCTAAATTAAACAAGGGTTATATGCTCTAGCAGCTCTCAGTTTTGAAGAGATGAACTAAACTCTTGAACCAACCACTCTTGTCATTCTGAACAGTGGAATTTGACTGTCACTTTTATTTGCACTTCCGGTCTGAAAGTTCAGAATGCGCTTTCTTCTTTTTTTTTTGCATTAATGGGACACGAACCAGAGAACCTCAGCTTCACAGCTCACTCGACCTCTATTATTAGATGTTTTAAAGCTGTAGGTAAACTTGTTAATTAATCTATGACTTAAAATAGTGTAGGAGATATTTAAATTGATGTTAAGTTAAAAATCAGGTCAGTTTTACAAACACATATTACGTTATTCATCTATTAAGTCTAAGTCTAAATATTCAAAAGCTCGGAACGTAATCTCATTTGAAAAGGATTTTTGAATGATTATATATTACATTTTCAATCTAAGGCTATGCTGAAACCAATTTTGAGTCGTTCAGTCATACTAATACTATTCAATTAGATTTAGACATCAAAGAGAAAAGCTTTTAGAAGAGTGTTCAGTATTTGAATTTAGGTTTTTTTAGACAAAAAGTCGGTTAAATCACATAAAAAAGAAGAAATTTATTCAAGTTTATATAAGTTCAATTTATTTTTAAAAGGCTTTTTTCTTACGTCACAGTACTTTGTTTTGCTGTTAAGCATACAGCTACTCAATGAGCTATCTGAAACCCGGTTTTCAGCGTTATAAGCCTTCAGACCTTCCGCTGATTCACTGAGAGGGCGCGACAGTGCTTAAAATTCACGCTTTATAAAATATATAGAACAAAACAAATTAGGGACCCAAGAATTATTAGTAAATATTTTCCAAGTACCTAGATTAAACCTCACAAATAATTATTGAAAGAGAGAGATATAAATGTATTATTTTCTTATATCAAGATCATGAACGCCAAGTTGTCAGCTCTTATGACGGCGAACGTCATAAAAATGAATCGCAATTTGGAGGGAACTACGCTGAAAGCAAAGAAACTACAGATGATACACTGGTGGGCGGTATGAGAAAACATCTGATACTATCGATGTACTAATATAAACATCATTATGAAAGCTGCTTTTAAAGATGTGGATTACAGCAACGACGTCTTGACAACCGTTGTCAAGTCTTATTACTACTACTAATGACATAAGACCTGAAATAATTTTAACAAACAACATTACTTGTCTTCAAAGAAATCTATTGTGTTACCTCCCTATCTCATGCTTATCAAAGACAACTGAGTTTGGTTTTGTTTGTTTTGAATTTCACGCAAAGCTACACGAGGGTTATCTGCGATAACCATCCCTAATTTAGTAGTGAAAGACTAGAGGGAAGGCAGCTAGTCATCACCACCCACCACCAACTCTCAGGCTACTCTTTTACCAACGAATAGTGGGATTGACTGTCACATTATAACGCCCCCACGGCCTCATATTGCGAATCAAGAGCCCAAACCACCTGGCCATGCCGGATCAAAACGATTACAAACAGCTTCTAGAGCGAATTTTACGTTTATTTTACTAGTATGTTAGGGATCAAATGTGGAGCAGTTCTGTGTTAAGCCCCCCCCCCCAGTGGCACAGCGGTATGTCTGCGGACTTACAACGTTAGAAACCGGGTTTCGATACCCGTGGTGGGCAGAGCACAGATAGCCCTTGTGTAGCTTTGTGTATAATTAAACACAAACAATCCGTGTTAACAACTTGGGTTGTAATGATTTTGCATTAAGAAAACAATACACGTAACTTTCATTAAATGCTTGCTACATATAATTTACTGAATTGCAATATAATCTTTATTATATTTCTATACGCTGCTTTTTCCTTTAAATAGTAAAACTTCAATGGACTTAAAGAAAGGATTATTAAAACATGCGCTATAGGATCCATTATTTGTCTTATAGTTTCAATAAAAGATCGTTTAACTTTTTCTAGTCGTATTTAATTCCTAATAGAAAAATCCCCAGACGAACTATTTTAGGATTATATGAAATGTAATATACGATCATTCAATTTTTTGTTCCTAGAATAGACGAGATACAAATGATGACGTACTTAATATAATCGATTTCTGTTTGTTTGTTTTTTTTTCAGTCAAATGTAATACAACTGTAATCTTTTGCCCATTTCACTTATTATTTTTTTATGCATCAGTTTATATATTTTTATATTTAGTATTCAGCATTTTCAACCTGAACGGAAGATGGGCTGAACGAACGGAATAAAGACTCCAATTTTCATGGGTAATCGTTTCTAATTTAGATCGGCTGACCATAGAGAGAGAAGACAAACACCACCCACCTAATTGCGGTTGCTTTTATCAGAAGAGCAGAACTCTCTTTATAATTCAACTGTGGGGGCGCTATAGCTGTGAGAGTTTAAACCTTCGAATCCACGACCCGGAATGTTAACCACTAGGCCACTTCTGACTCCAGACGGCTATAGAATCATCACTGAAAAGCTGAAAGAGTCAATAAATATAATTAAATATGAAATAGTTCGGACTAGTCTTTCTTATTATTGTTAAGCCTAAAACCACACAAACTACACAATGGGCTATCTGTGCTCTGCCCACAACTAGTATCGAAACCCGAATTTTAGAGTTATAAGTCCTCATACTTATAGCCATCCACCTTTAAATCGTTATTTTTGGTACCTTAGTCATAATCAGCAATATAACTGATATTCGAGTTGCAAACTAAATGAAACGAATTTACACAATGTCTTTAACATATTGAGTTATTCGACTTATAGGCTTAACAAGTAATAAGGATGGCAAAATGTTTATTTCAGTAAATCCTAATGATTTTTCCGAAATCAATGTTGATTTGGTGTGAGAATTATTGATTCCAAGAAAACGTTTAGACACCTTAAACTTAAAACACGTTGTTTTTATTTTAACCGGAATTTGAAGATGTAACATCAACATCACCTTTTGTTTGGACTATCTCTGCTCTGCCCACCAGAGGTATCGAAACCCGGTTTCTCGCGTTGTAAGTCCGCAGGCATACCGCTGTACCACTTGGGTGGAGGGGGCATTACCTTTTGAAATGCGTGGAAAAGTAATTTGTTTTGCTCTGAATTGTTTCACATGCCAGTATTTATAATCCGACTAAACACCGTAATGATTTGTGTATTCAATTCGGTTTTGTACATCAACCTTTTTAGTGTACCTATTAGTTTTATAATAAAACAATTTTTAGCTCATAATTTGTTCCTCAAAGTAATTTTTTTAGCTTTTAAAGCGATATGTTTTTTAAGACTTATTTTCGTCACATACATATCAATGTATATATATATATATATATGTATAGAAGTTTCAACATAATAACTGTGACCTAAAATGTCTCTATATATATATCAATAAATATAAATAAATAAAACACGAAAAGGGGAAATTGGTATTAGAAGTCTATCGTTATATATTAACGTATATCTGAAATCAACAACTTATAAGAGATCCTAATAATATATTGATATTCATTGTTTGTTAATCCAAAGGTAAAGAGGATATGTCGATATTCTTTAGCAAAACTTGGGAATTCCTCATTTATATGTCTTCTGAGGATATTTCATTTTATCAAGTGTAGGTTAGAGTATCTCTCTATCATTCAGTTAATGATTATTTTGTTGGTGAACTGAACTAATTCGGAGTCTTTTTTTTTTTTTTTTTAGTCGGAGGTTTACTTACTTGATCCAGTATACGCTCCTCCTTGGAAATGTCTGTAAAAAAAAAAGGTTTTATTACGTAATGTCAAAGTTTTCACACTACCTTTACTTTCTTTACATATTCAGACCTCCAGTGAATCAGTGATAAGTTTACGCACTTACAACCCAAATAAATCGGTGTTCAATTCCCCTACGTGGACAGAGTGTAGATAGAACAACTAATTTTCGGTTATTCAAGTTTATCAGATGACGCAGCACTTTTGGTGAAATTGCTTTTCGTATTTCACTGACCAGTAGTTGCTATCTGTCTATTTTCATACACTAAACATCGGGTTTCGATACCCGTGGTTAGTACAGCACAGATAACAGTATACAAACAAACAAAGTATTTTGACACACACTGCAGTATTTATTTGCCGTTGTTGTTGTTTGTAGTTAAGCACAAAGCTACACAAAGGGCTGTCTGTGCTCTGCCCACCACGGGTATCTAAACCCGGTTTCTAGCGTTGTAACTCCGCAGACATACCGCTGTGCCACTGGGGGGGGGGGCATTTATTTGCTTAATTTTGTACACAATAGCCTATTTGCTCTCTGTCCACTACGGAGAATCAAACACCGGATTTGTGTGATCTCAAGTCCGTAAACGGAGACATTCCCTTAAATAAATACAAACTGTGCCAGTGTAATTTAAGCGATATTAAATGGAAAAGACAATCCGGTTTAATAAACTTATCAATGCAGTTATTATAAGGAGAAGCTGGGTATCTGATTAATTCACAGGATGTTATTATTTTATTTCCTGAACCGCCCGCGAAATCACACTTGCCATTTTTTTTATGAAGATTAATACAACAGACTTGGGAACGGCTGTGCGCAAATAACTCTTTGTATACTTTTGCGCGAAATATCTTTTAAAAAGGCTCATCCTGAGTTGCTTTGAATGTAATCAAGTATGGTGACTGTAGTAAATAATATTTAACATTATTAAACGAAACGGACTAACAAATTCTGGAAAATAAGAGAAAAGCATTGGAATACATCAAAATCTTTGTTTTATTTCTACAGTCGACGCTCTTAGTTAAATGGCGATCTTAAGTGAGATTTGACTGAAGTGTTTAATACTAAAATATTCAGTTTCATTAAGACTTCTAACATAAATTTCAATTAGTTTAACAAAATCAATCACCGATCTCTAATTAACTCTGCATTACAACTTGATCTTCAAGTTTGTTTGTTTTTGAATTTCGCGCAAAGCTACACGAGGGATATCTGCGCTAGCCGTCCCTAATTAACAGTGTAAGACTAGAGGGAAGGCAGCTAGTCATCACCACCCACCGCCAACTCTTGGGCTGCTCTTTTACCAACGAATAGTGCGATTGGCCATAATGTTATAACGCTCCCACGGCTGAAAGGGCGGGCATGTTTGGTGGGACGGGGATTCAAACCCGCAGATTCCGAATCGAGCTCTCTAACCACCTGGCCATGCCAGGGCCTGGCCTTTAAGGCCTTTAAATCAAAAGGAATCACACGCAGGTAGATTGAGTTAAGTTGTTTGATTCATAACATACTATATCAATATACTGCAAGAGTAGCTCCAAATTCTACAGTTCGTGTAGAATCAATAGGAAGTGATCGTATTCATGTATCCTGATTGATAGTCTGCCTTGTTTGGGACTATGAAAAACCGTTAATCTAGAATCGATAGATAGTGATCAGTCCTCGTAATAAACAGTTATTACATGAAGTCTGTTTGTTTGTTTTTTATGTTAAGCACAGAGCTACACAATGGGCTATCCGTGCTCTGCCCACAACGGATATCGAAATCCGGTTTCTAGTGTTGTATGTCCGCAGACATACCGATGTGCCACTTTGGGGGGGGGGGGCTACACGGAGTCATCCATTGCTAATATTTCTTGAATTTTTTTAACTAACGGCTGTAAACAGTACGTTTGTGTTGTGCAAAATAAAAATAGAATAAACATTTACTAAAAAATCAAAAAAAAAATACATGATAGTAATTTCGATTTGAATCATCTGACTCTAAACTCAAAGTTTAGGGTCAAAAGTAAACGGGGGTGCTCAGAAATACCTTTCTCTCTCCACCTCAGTTATCATAACAAATTTTTAAGAATGGCTACGCGAAAAAAAAAAAGCAAAACTGTGATCACTAATATAATTAACAAACTATAAAAGAAACCTGATGATTATAAAATTCGGTACTTGGTGACGGTCTGACAAGTAAAACCTTGAGAAAAACAAAGAAAGGCTCGTGCCTGGAGAGTAGTGCAGCCCAACGGGTGGGGATGTGTAGATCCAATACCCATAATTTTGATGTTGGAGGAAAACGGGAGTACCCCGAGAACAACCCACTTTCACTACCAGAACACCGAATAATATATCCGGATAGTGCCTGAATTGGGTGGCTGAAATGAGAAAAGAGGGGCACAGATGGGTAACACACTACATGTTAATAACTACAAAAGTAATAAGGAGACAAATTCCATGACGAAGAACCCACTTTGAGACTAATAATACTTGGAGATGGCTTGAATGGGTAATGACGAAAAAAAAACATAAAAACATAAAAGCAAATGTACAACGTTTCGACAAGGTTTTGTCATCATCAGGTACAAGTAATTTACACTGACACACACACACATATATATATATATATACACACATTATGGTAACAAAGAGATCACGTGACCAGGG
>NW_013666732.1:315056-316365 GCF_000517525.1 Limulus polyphemus | reverse complement strand
GTTGTACATTTGCTGTTATGTTAGACTTATATTAAAGTTTTTCTTCATTACCCATTCAAGCCGTCTCCGAGTATTAATAAGGAGACAGATGGGTGCCCCATATTTCAGAGGTGGCTGCTAATATTGGAAATTGCTTGGTTAATGTATTCGTTTTGGTAGCTATCCGATAATATTTCGTTTCTAGTTTTCAAATATGGTTTTGGAGGTTGTATAGAATATTTAGTTATTCAATATAAATGTGTGGTGTATATCTGGGAATGCGAGAAACTACTCTAATGGTATAATATATGGTAGAACTTCTATTTTACCGATTACATTCAGCTCCAGACACGCCTGTTTTATCCTATTTAAATTATTTTCCTATACATGCACGCAGTTTTCTTTTCTTCACTTTAAACAAGATGTGGCGCTCGTCGCTTACAAAGCAATTTTATTACAGCAACAGTCTTGGTAACTAGCGTACACAATTCCGTGATCATATTACCCGTGAATACAAAAAAAAGAATACTTTTATTTCCATGCTATGCATGAAATGCACTGGATTCTTTGTACGTGGCAAATTGTGCTTTATATATGTAAGTAATGTAGTACCACGATTAAATTCGTGATTTAAATCAGAGAAATGATCAAACTTACTGGGACGATGGATAATGACCAGAAACTGCATTTGAGGGAAGTAAATTTACTACAGTATTTTTAGATGATTATAACGTGACCTTTTTTTTCACTATTGGGTTTCATATCCTCCCACAAACCGGTATTTAAATGTGATCGAATTTTTCTATCATATCACAAAACAATACTAAAATCTAAGTGTTTGAGTTTCATATCATCCGACTAAACATTACCGAAACCTAAGTGTCTTAGTTTCATATGATTTCACAAAAGATACTAAAATCTAAGTGCTTGTCATCATATCATCCCACGAAATGGTACTAACATGTAAGTGTTTGAGTTTCATATCATCCCACAAAAAAGCAATAAATCTAAGTGTTTGAGTTTCATATCATCCCACAAAAAAGTAATAAATCTAAGTGTTTTAGTTTCTTATCATCTCATGAAACAATACTAAAATTTTACTGCTTGAATTTCATATCATCCCATGAAACAATACTAAAATCTAACTGTTTGAGTTTCATATCCCATGAAACAATACTAAAATCTAATGGTTGAATTTCATATTATCCCATGAAACAATACTAAAATCTAACTGTTTGAGTTTCATATCCCATGAAACAATACTAAAATCTAATGGTTGAATTTCATATTATCCCATGAAACAATACTAAAATCTAACTGTTTGAGTTTC
>NW_013666732.1:299878-314211 GCF_000517525.1 Limulus polyphemus | reverse complement strand
AAATCTAATGGTTGAGTTTCATATCATCCCAGGAAACAATACTAAAACCTAAGTGTTTGAGTTTCATATCATCCCATGAAACAATACTAAAACCTAAGTGTTTGAGTTTCATATCATCCCATGAAACAACTTGCCGAAATGTGGGATTTGACAGTCACTCTTAAAGCACACTCAAGCTACAAAGTGCTAAGTGCATTTTTGCTGCAATGAATCATGAACCCTCTGATTCATTCGCAGTTCGAGCATGCTGACCATTAGGCCGCGCTTGCCCAGAACTGAAGAATAAATGTTTTATTATGAAAACACAAAACTTAAAAATCATTCTTTTGATAAAACTGATTGATGAACAATCTTGTGACAAAACATTAATACGATTATAGAACTGAGTCACGAGTGACTGAAAAACGTTATTATGACAAAGTATAAGAGTTAAAGCGTATTTTAGTCTTACCGGTGAATATTTTTTGTTGCAGAAATGACATAAAATAAACCTGAGAGATATATATATAATTACATGTATAGAAAATAATGCTGATAAATTATCGTTAACGATATGACTGTGGATAGTTTGGTTAATTACTCTAAAGCGGGTCGAATAAAACGTGGAACGTATAAAGAATAGTGCTGTAAGTCTCTGACGACAAAAATTAATGATGTTCTAGTCTTAATACAAAAATTACTCAGATTTCGTGTGAAATTATAATTTGTATTATGTGCTTTAATGGTAATTAGCTCATGTCGTGTCACAGTCCTTATCGTGCATATAGACTGCAGTTTTTATTGCACTATTCTTCTTTTTAATGAGAATGTCATGCTGTTATTAAAATAAATCACGTTTCCTGACATCGCACAGCGTGACAAAGAATATTGAAAATGCTGTAATAGGTTGGTGTTGTAGTTATAACACACTAACTTTTCTGTACAGCACGTAGTTCGTTCAAACACTAAGATTTTAGTAAGAAATCTGGCGACGGATAATGTTTACTAATTGCCTTCCTTTTGTTCACTAGTACCCTTCATATGTTCATAGTTGCCTTCCTTCTGTTCATAGTTGCTTTCCTTCTGTTCACTAGTTGCCTTCCTCTTGTTCACTAATTACCTTCCTTATGTTCATAGTTGCCTGCCTTTTGTTCACTAGTTCCCTTCCTTCTGTTCACTAGTTGCCTTCCTTCTGTTCACTAGTTGCCTTTCTTCTGTTCATAATTGCCTTCTTTCTGTTCACTAGTTACCTTCCTTCTGTTCACTAGATGCCTTCTTTCTGTTCACTAATTACCGCCCATATGTTCATAGTTGCCTGCCTTCTGTTCATAGTTGCCTTCCTTCTGTTCACTAATTACCTTCCATATGTTCATAGTTGCCTGTCTTCTGTTCATAGTTGTCTTCCTTCTGTTCACTATATGCCTTCCTTCTGTTCATAATTGCCTTCCTTCTGTTCACTAGTTACCTTCCATATGTTCATAGTTGCCTCCTTTTGTTCACTAGTTACCTTCCTTATGTTCACTAGTTGCCTTTCTTTTGTTTACTAGTTGCCTTCCTTTGTTCTGTTCACTAGTTTTCTCCCTTCTGTTCACTAGATTGCCTTCCTTCTGTTCACTAGATGCCTTCCTTCTATTCACTAGTTACCTTCCTATGTTCACTAGTTGCCTTCCTTCTGTTTACTAGTTGTCTTCCTTCTGTTCACTATTTACCTTCCTTCTCATAACTATATACAGATAGCCTTTTATGTAGGTTTGCGCGAAAATTCGGAAACAAACAAACTATTCTCATTTTCCTAGTGGAAATTTTGTTATATCTTTGTGTGTTTGTGTGTGTGTGCTTCACTGAGTGTGTAATAAATAAAATCTTTTACTGATATTGTGCAGAAACGTATATCACAAAATGGCATATTCGGAAAGAACTTGGTGAATAACGTGAGCTATCCCTCTTTTTTTTTTTTTTTCAAAGTCAGCCAAGTTTCAAAAGAATCAATCTAATCCATCACACTATGTCGACACCATTCTCGTCGCTCTTTCATATTTGAGTTTTCCAGTCAACCTTTTAGAGAAAACGTGAGTGTTGAAGTTGAAATAATGTCTAACTCAACAATTTAGACACGCTTCCTTTATGTAAAATTATCTTTGTATTTGCACGTGTGTTGGAAGTATAACGCTTACGTAGCAGCCTCTCCAATTAAAAGCACTAGTAGAGTTCATGCCTAAAGAGTAATGAAGGTAAACAAACCAACTCTCAATTAAAAACCTTTCTTCCAGGTTCTTCAATCACACATGTGCTGAATTACCATATCTAGAGGGCTAGATGGTCCCAGTCATCTATACATACGTAAAGTCGTGTATTCCCTCGCACTTGGAACTGTAGTTGCACTGCAGGAGTGACAATCAAATCCTATTATTCGGCCAGACAGGAATAGCCTAAGTGTTGGCGGTAGGTGCTATTATATAGCTGCCTTTTATCTAGTCGATAAGTTGAAATTTGAAAACGGCTATACGCAGATAGACTGCCCTTTGTGGAGCTTTGCGCGAGAAATTAAAAAAAAAGGCTAATTTTTTAGTTGCTTTGAATAGAATGCATTTTACAAATTACAATTGTGTTTACGAAGAAAGGTAGTTTCGGCCATTCGAACACAATATAGAAATATATAAGATTAAAAATACTACTACTACTACTAAGCAGTTCCTTAAAACGAAATCCGCTGCTTAATTTAACATTACCAAATATCAACCATAAATAACAAGCGACACCATTGCCGCTAGCGGCACGAAGACAGTAATCATCTAATATGGCTTCCACCAAGTAAATTAAATGCCTAACTGACTATCATATTACTAATGGTATCCGTTTCAATGTGTGTTTCATTTGATCAAGTTTAGTTTGAAGACAAAACAGTGTTAACAACGATATAATTTGTTAGAAGGCAGTTTAATTACCACAAGTGTAGGTTTAACACGTTGAAATTCAATTTACGCAATGAATTCCCAGATTTATATGACAAAATCCCTCTATCTTACACCGAATATAACGTGATGCAGAACGTAAGCTTCTTATCACGTGGTATTACATTCAGTCCTAACATATCGATCATTCACACGACATAAGCATCATCGGATCTCATAGGATGTAATGTAATCTTACAATGATGTTTTTTTTGGTTTTAGGCATGATACCTTTTTATAAAATAAAAACATATACTTTGAGAATGAACTACATATAGATGGTGTTTACTGCTCTGAACAATACATGATCCTAAATAGATCGATATTTCATGCGTGGAATCGGGATTGAAATCGCTCGGTTTTCCATCTTGCTTTGTTTGTTTTGGCACAAACATACACAGTGGGCTCTCTGCGCTTTGTTTACCGCAGTAAACTGAAACCCGGATTTTATCGCTGACTTGCCGAGGGACATATTCCACCTTATTGTTACCACATCAAATTTCCGTTCAAAAATGAAAACACATATATGTATAATACAATAAAGCATAGTACAGATGACAAAAATACCTTGGGGTTATAGGCAACTATATTAGAGCATTTATATAGATGTTACATAGCTGGTGGGATTGCGTATATAATCTAATTAAAGGCCATCTGGCTAAATTAGTGAAGTTCAGCATAATATAACGAAGGAACATTTGTTTGTAGATTTTTGGTATGTTTGTTCGATTTCACGCAAAGCTATTCGAGGACTATTTGCGCCAGCCATCATTAATTTTGAAGAGATAGACTAGAAGGAAAGCTAGTCAACGCCACCCACCGCCAAGTCGTGGGTTACTCTTGTCAGACTGAATAAGTGGGATTTAACTGTCACTCTTATAATGCTTCTACGGCCCCATAGTAGGAAGAATATTTTGTTTGTTTGTCGGTAAGATATCTGATGGTGTTGAGTTTAATCATAAAACATTTGAGTTCAGTTGTGGAACTGGTCATTATCTAATCACAAACCATCTATTTCCCGTTTTCAACAAACACTTTGAGTGTCAATGTTCTGTCGTGTCTACCAGACTGATTTCGAAACAAAAATCCTGAAGAGCTATTTTAGGTTAAGTAATATCATAAACAACACTTTCGGAGGATACGAAAAAATATATATATAAGGAATGTAATTTCTATAATAATATGATTTTTACGTACCATGGGGGCTAAATGTCTCAGTAAACGTGTTCATAACACCGAATAGTTTTAAACATAGCACCGAATAGTTTTAAACGTGTTCATAACACTGAATAGTTTTAAACATAACACCGAATAGTTTTAAACGTGTTCATAACACTGAATAGTTTTAAACATAACACCGAATAGTTTTAAACGTGTTCATAACACCGAATAGTTTTAAACGTGTTCATAACACCGAATAGTTTTAAACGTGTTCATAACACCGAATAGTTTTAAACGTGTTCATAACACCGAATCGTTTTAAACGTGTTCATCACACCGAATAGTTTTAAACGTGTTCATAACACCCAATAGCTTTAAACGTGTTCATAACACCGAATAGTTTTAAACGTGTTCATAACACCGAATAGTTTTAAACATTTTCATAACACCGAATAGTTTTCAACGTGTTCATAACACCCAATCGTTTTACACGTTTTCATAACACCGAATAGTTTGATATGCTTCATAATCTATGGCATTTGTTTCAGAGTTGTGTTTCCTATGTATTGGATTTAACATTTTTCAACTGTGATAAAAGTTAAATGTAAGCTAACTGCAGGCCTAGTGTGACATATTTAAATAACTGGGGGCCTAGCGTGACGTAGTTAACGAACTGGGGGCCTACTGTGACGTAAATGTTAGCCTGTTGGCTTTCCAATTGAAGGTTTAGGGGTTCGAAGTGTAATACTTCTGAGCACGTGCACTTTTAACTGGGTGAACGTTAAAAAAAGTGACAGTCAATCCCGTTAATCAGTTCACAGCCCCTCATGGTGGCAGAGGTTGTTTACTAGTTCCCTCACCTGTGGCCAATAGCTCAAAATTAGGGACAACTATACGAGAATTCTAGGAATATCTGATGTTGACGTGTGAAACGTATTATTTCCAACTAATTCTAAAATAGTTACATTATACTTGTAACAAAGAATTATCTTTGTTCGTGTTTACAAGTAGTTTGAAAGCCATAGTGCGATTCTGTTGTTGTTAGTTTGCGTAAAAAACTGGTGCTCCTCAATCATTATACAAAACTAAAGTATTCCATAATTTTTTTTTCAAATCAAGATAATTAGAAGTTATTATGAGATTTTTTAAAACAGTTATGGGCCTCTATAGTGCATTTCATTACGATATGCCCAGGTGTTTATGGCGCTCGACTCGCAACCTGTGGGTCGCGGGTTCGAATCCCCGTTCCACCAAACATGCTCGCCCTATTCGTTGGCGAAAGAGCAGCCCGAAAGTTGGCGGTGGGTGGTGATGACTAGCTGCCTTCCCTCTAGTCTAACACTGCTAAAGTAGGGACGGCTAGCGCAGATAGTCCTCGTGTAGCTTTGCGCGAAATTCAAAAGAAACAAACAAACATTACAATATCTCGTGTTTCCATCCTAATCTTATGCCAGTACGCCTTCTTTGGGAACCTCATTATTATGGACGAAGTTAATTCTCTTCTTTATTAAATTTGTTACCACAGTGGGACGTCATTACCGCTGCACGAGCGCAACTTGCAAAAATAAGTAAAGAAGAATACTGAACTACTCGAAAGCGCGCGCTCGAGTTTTGGGTCTCGTTTGGAAACCACTACAACCTTTGTACGTGATCCTGTGTGCCAACCTCTTAATCAGAATTACCACTATACACTGCTTCTTTTGATTTACGTGCTCTTCTTCTAAAACAAGTTTCTATTTGATGTAGCGAGAATGCAGCACATAAGTAACGCCCTCTACCATCGTCATTCAATGTTTATTTATTTATGTTTAACAACGTACGTGAATAATACTTTACGAAGAGTTTAAGCAAAAAAAAATATATAGTAAAAATATGTTTGTTTGGTTTTTTCTTTGCTACAGAATTTCTGGCAAAGGTAGCTGTTCCTAATTTTGAGGTGATAGGCTAGAAAGAAGGCAGCTAGCTGGTCAACATCACCATTCAACCATGGCTGATATGACCGTTACAGCGCACACAACCTGAACTTTACTCTTATAGCGCACACTTAACCCTAAAGTTCGAAAAACATTTTTTGAAGTAACGAATAGCGAGTGATGAATTCTCCGATTCGTAGTCGAGGAAAAGCTAATCACTAGGACACACCTGACCTCAAATAAATACACGGTTTGAATACTGATTTCCATGGTTATAGCCACTATATAAGAACTGATAGAGCACCTAATTCCGAAATTTCTTTACAGAAAATATTCATAAGATCTCATCTTTTCTGTGAATGGAAAAATAATGATGTTTTAGACCCGTTTAGACTACTAGTAGATCTTAGTAGGTGTTTTAAACCCGTTTAGACTACTTGTAGAGTTCAGTAGATGTTTTAGACCCGTTTAGACTACTTGTAGAGCTTAGTAGATGTTTTAGACCCGTTTAGACCACTTGTAGAGCTTAGTAGATGTTTTAGACCCGTTTAGACTACTTGTAGAGTTCAGTTGATGTTTTAGACCCGTTTAGACTACTTGTAGAGTTTAGTTGCTGTTTTAGACCCGTTTAGACTACTTGTAGAACTTAGTTGATGTTTTAGACCAGCTTGGACTACTTGAAGAGTCTAGTTAACGTTTTAAACCTGTTTGGATTACTTGTAGAATTCAGTTGATGTTTTAGACCCGTTTAGACTTAAAACAGCAACTAAGCTCCTCAAGTAGTCCAAGATAGTCTAAAACAT
Organism: Limulus polyphemus; assembly: GCF_000517525.1. NCBI lineage: Eukaryota > Metazoa > Arthropoda > Merostomata > Xiphosura > Limulidae > Limulus > Limulus polyphemus. The sequence continues at coordinate 307,404 of NW_013666732.1, read as the reverse complement.
CAACTAAGTTCTACAAGTAGTCCAAATAAGTCTAAAACAGCAACTAAACTCTACAAATAGTCTAAACGGGTCTAAAACATCAACTGAACTCTACAAGTAGTCTAAAGGGGTTTAAAACGCAACTAAGCACTACAAGTAGTCTAAACGGGTCTAAAACATTAACTAAGTTCTACAAGTAGTCTAAACGGGTCTAAAACAGCAACTAAACTCTACAAATAGTCTAAACGGGTCTAAAACATCAACTGAACTCTACAAGTAGTCTAAACGGGTCTAAAACGCAACTAAGCTCTACAAGTAGTCTAAACGGGTCTAAAACATCAACTAAGTTCTACAAGTTACCTGTTTAGACTACTTGTAGAGTTCAATTGATGTTTTAAACCTGCTTAGACTACTTGTAGATGTAAAATATGCATGTACGGACAAAATGTATACAGATAGCATTTATATTCTTACAATTGGGCTGAATTGTGTTTAATTTGTATTCTGTTAAGTAAATAATATTTTCATTCAGTATCACCTAAAAATGAAAGCTACTGATCTACAAAAATATGAAATCTAAGTAATACAGCATTTGAAAAGTGTTTTGGTGTACAAAACTTGAAGATAGCTTTTATATACGGAAACATCTGTTAGCTGAGGTTTTGCACAGATCTTAAAATATAACGTGATAAACGGAAACATCGACACATTTAGATCTTGAAAGTCGAGTTGTTCAGAACTTGAAAATAGCGTTGATAACTGGACCAATTGTGGGTTGAGATGTTGCAAAGGAAATATCTGCTGAAGCTTTTCGCCAGACACTGATCATAGCAGAACCGTCTGGAAAATGATCTATAGGAAATAGTACAGCTTATAAAATCAGTCAGATCAACGTAAGCCGGTAAGGTAATCGCTGATTGGCATGTCCTTAAGCCAATCAGGAAATGTCACAGACCTACTAAAGGTATAGAAATTCTTGTTGGCGGCAAAGGACAGGTTTATGTGTTTAATAAAGGTGGCTTCCAAAATATAGAGATGAAAGTTGGCAAACCATTTACAATAATTTTAAACCTGCTATCCGTGTAGTTGTCAGCACAAGTCTGGTTCACTAGTAAATGCTGGCCAATCGCTGATTCACATTTTGGTGGTAGAACTTTTGTTTTACAGGAGCGACATGGTAAATTCTTTTCTTTCACACTCTTATTTGTTATAGTTGTGGGTACATGTTGTTTAATTATATCCTGCAGTCTTTGTGAAGTGCGACCTACGTACCGACATTCCCAGTGGCACGAGAATTCATAAATAACCATACTTTTCTGTGTGGTAGCTATCGCATCTTTGTGTGTTGCAGGCAACAGCTTACGTGTGGAATAAGCACAGTAGGGGTTCACTGCAGGAAAACATTTAGTAATGGCCGTTTTCAATTGTTTTTCAAATTTTATTGAAATGTTACCAATCCATGATAGTTTTAGGTAAACAGGACACTTGTTAGGACCAAATTTTGGGGCAAATGAGAAACTAGCAATTTTCCTTGAAGTAATTTGATTGATGACGTTTTCTAGATACCCATTTCCTAGTAAAATAGTTTTAATTGTCTTCAATTCGAAATCTAGTCTAGATTTTGAACAGATAACTACAGCCCGATGGACTAAAGTGACAATAAGGTTCGTTTTGCGACTTTTAGGACTGAAAGAACCCCATCGTGTGTATTGTCCTGTAAAGGTAGGTTTTCTGTATATACTGGTGAGAAAACGAAAGTCATCTTTTTCAACTAAGACGTCTAGGAACGGTAAAGAGTTATGTTGTTCCTTTTTGAAAGTAAATTTGAGAGCCGAGTGCAACGAGTTTTAGGTCTTATAAGAAACACTCGCGTTCCTGTTCAGTTTTAAAAATGGCAAATGTGTCGTTTACATAGCAGAAGTAAACAGCAGGTCTGGTAACTTTGTTGAATAGTTCTTTTTCATGTAAACCAACGAAAATATTGGCTAAGGCAGGTCTAAGAGGAGAACCCATGGCGACTCCGTCAATCTGTTGATACATGATATCATTAAAGCTGAATTCCACCGAACGTGTCGCAGTATTCATCAGTTCAATGAAAGACCTAAGGACCTGTTTATTGAACTGATGAATATAGTTATTGTAAGTTTAACTGCTCAATAATGAACATTGAAATAACTTTATATGAAAATTGATTTAATTGTTCATGAAGTCACTGTGAATGATATAGGTGGGAGGCCTCATAATTTAAAATATTCGTAAACCTATTTTACACTTCTGTTATCAGAAATATGGGTTTTCATGAATGATGTAGGTGAGAGGCCTCATAATTCAAAATAATTGTAAACCTATTTCACACTTCTGTTATCAGAAATACGGGTTTTCATGAATGATGTAGGTGAGAGGCCTCATAATTCAAAATAATTGTAAACCTATTTCACACTTCTGTTATCAGAAATACGGGTTTTCATGAATGATGTAGGTGAAAGGCCTCATAATTGAAAATATTTGTTAAACTATTTCTAACTTTCCAACATGTACTTAAGTGCTCACTACACTTGAAACTGTCTACATTTATTGAAAGAAGAACGCAAACATGTAACTCAAATAAAAGTAGTATTAATTGAGTATCTTGTTTTACGATGGTCACTGCTTTCAAAAACGTGGATCTTAAATTAAAGAATTAATGATAATTTCGCTGAATGTTTATGAATTTATGGTGTTCAAATTTCCTTAGTTTAATTTCTTTATTCAGACAGAGAACTTTAGAAATTATAAAAATTTTCAAAACCACACGAACTAAAATGCGTTCTAAGACTATCAAAACTGTATTTTAAAGGTTATATGCGTACTATCAATATCATCCATTTTGTCTATTTCCTGTGTTCAGTCCGTAATATCCAATTTCTCTGAATATCTTATCCAAGCACCTACTGATATTACTAAGCTATAAAATAAAATTTCTGTCACTAGTGGACTTGACTTTTTTTATGAATATCTCAAGGCGTTGTAGCTACTTATTTTCTTCTGCTGTTTTATTTATCGGTTTGGCAATGTGTATAGGAGTGCTTTCTATTTCGGTTCACTCCCTTCTGATGTATAAAACATCATGTTTGATTTTTTTCTTGTGTCAAAAAGTATGAAAGTGACTCATGGCAGAAGCATAACGATTTACTTTAGATGCGGGTATTAAACTTTTGTTTGAATGCAATCAACTCCTTGTAAAATATAATTTCACGTTAACCCCGTTCATTTGTTTCACTTTGTTGTTACTGCAATTTTACTTTAGATCAGGGTATTTTTTTTTCATTCCAGCAAGTCCTTGTAAAAGAGATTTTTACTTTAACTCCTTTAATTTGTTTCACTTTATTGTTACTGCAATTTTACTTTAGATGAGGGTATTTTCTTTTTTTTTTTCATCCTAGCAAGTCCTTGTAAAAGAGATTTTTACTTTAACTCCTTTAATTTGTTTAAAAATTTATGAAAGAAGTATTTTATCTGTAGCAGTATTTTATACATTAATGATAGCGAAAATAATACGATTTTTTTTTTCATCCTCGTAAGATAACTTTGCGCTGACATACGCAAATATATACCTATATATCTATGAAATATATATATATAACTCGGGGATTTTTTACATCCCTGGAGCTAGATTAAGAGATAATAGAAATACTAGAAGGTTATTATGAAAATTGGATAACACAGAAGTAAAATTGTAGTAACAACAAAATGCTTCATTACTTGAGGACAGCGGTGACTTTCCGGAGTTACAATTCTAAAATCCGGGGTTCGATTCCACGCGGTGGACACAGCAGATAGCTCAATGTGGCTTTTCTCTACAATAAACAAGCAAGTTGTGATATCTGACAAAAGGGAAAAAGTGTACTAACGTTGGTTGCTTCATGGTTAAAACGTACGTTTTTAACCAATATAAGTTTTGTCTTAAATTCCGCGATTTTCTTTTCTATAAAAAACAACCTTCGGAAAACTATTCAATTATATATTTAGTTCAAGTTCAGTGTTTTTGTGCAATAGCAATCGAGATGATATTACTATTTTCAGAAGGAGTCACATAAAAGTGCTAACAAACATACAATCATCACTGTAATTAATCCAATTTGGGAGAAGCTTGTTTGCTTATGTTTTTCTTTATCCTCTAATTCATCCTAGGCTTCTGCATTTGGACCTATCAAGTATGGTTTAACCAACTAGGAATGATTCAGGATGTGTCAAGAAGAAGTTACCGTTCATTTAAAATGCATAGATTTCATAGCTTCAGTGTTGGCTAAATATAGACCAATCAGTGGTGGTGGCCAATAGGGGTACTGATGGATAAATACAGACTAGTCAGTGGTGGTGGTCAATAGGGTACTGATCGATAAATATAGACCAGTCTGTGGTGGTGGCCAATAGGGGTACTGATAGATAAATACAGACTAGTCAGTGGTGGTGGTCAATAGGGTACTGATCGATAAATATAGACCAGTCAGTGGTGGTAGCCAATGGGGGCACTGATGAATAACTATAGACCAGTCAGTGGTGGTAGCCAATAGGGGTACTGATATGAATATAGACCAGTCAGTGGAGGTGGCCAATAGGGGTACTGATGGATAAATATAGACCAGTCAGTGGTGGCCGTTAGGGGTACTGACAGATAAACATAGACCAGTCAGTGGTGGTGGTGGCCAATAGGGGTCCTGAATGGCATTTCTCCAATTTCCTCTTTCATTACATTACAGTACATGTACTTTCAACCATTAGTGGCATAGTTAGGATATAACGAGATACACTATTTATATTCATAACTGGTACAACATTAATTCTGAAACTGATATCCGATCAGTAAATGATTTTTTTAACCTTCATAAATCTCTCACTGTTCATCGCACGAACACACCTGCTAATCCTACTAGCACCGCTAGAGTTTCCTATGTATTTTACATAGAAAATGGGTTATTTTACCTAATTTTTTGTTTGGTAAGTTCTTTACATCTAGTTTTGGTAACAGGCAAAACATAAGAATGACTCAATATCATTCAATATCCGAACCCCACCGGTAGTGTAAAAACAAGTCGTGTTGGAGGATTAAACCAAGTATCAATTACCTACATAAAATAATGGTTAGTAAGACTTCCAACGTTACTATAAACTGTATCTCGATTGACAACTTATCACCGAGTTTAATGTTATCTTGGAATTTCACCCCACTCATCCTTATAGATTAGGCTTCGTATTTATTTTTACTATGTTGAACAGCTTGTCTGCTGAATAAATAAGAATGATAAATTAGTAGTTTCAATGCTAGACGTTATCTGAGGGGTGTGCGGGTGGGTAAGCATTGAAACTCACTTGGCTGAAGTCAGGGTCAGTTGCACCACAACATGGCAACCCAAAGGGTGGTAGGATGTAATACTTATAACGTAGGGCTCACGTGTTATCATTCTATATGACAGATGTTATCATTCTTATACGTGTGGAGTTGTATCGTGCTCACCACAGTGAACGTATGTATGTAACGTAGGGCTCACGTGTTATCATTCTATATGACAGATGTTATTATTCTTATACGTGTGGAGTTGTATTGTGCTCACCACAGTGAACGTATGTATTGATATAAGATACAGATTACTATATTCCGGTCATTAACTTACACATTATTTGAGTGTGAGTTAGAAGTAGCTCGTATTGGGCTTTTATCGTGTCTCTAATTAACTGGCAATAATTTCTAATCCAACTTGGTATAAATTTTAAAATGTTCCGAGCATTTTTCACTATCGCATTTCTTGGATGATTTCGGAACCCTTCCAATATATTTCGAGCACTTTCCTTGCGACGTTATTTATTAGACTATTTCTAGAGACAAAACTTGATCAAGCAAGCCACTACTTACAATGAGAAAAGCAACAAAGACCACTTAAACTGACTTCAACTGTCTTACAGGTATGAAAGTTAATTACTTCTAAGTTATTCGATTTCTTCTTTTACCCTATTTTCTCGAACAAAGTTTAATCATAGTTGTGGTTATAATTGAGCAACGACCTCTGATGCGCATATTGCTAAGTTACTTCTGTCTGATGACTTGTGATATAATTTTATTTTAAATTTCACGTTTTACTGAAATACGTTTTCATATATCTACAGCAGATGTTAGGAAAATGTTATTTTTTTTTAAAAATCACAACAGCCAATGACAAATAGGAAAAACGAATAGTGTTTTGAATAAATATGAATTTTTATCCTTTTATGATAAGAACAGTTTTTCAGCTCAGGAAAAACTGTCGGAAAACATTTTTCTCTTTGAATTGTTCACAGTTATTCTAGCTAGTTATTCTATTTATTCCAAATAGGTCAACTGGCATTCTGACAATCTATACATTCCATACTCTCTTCTTCAAGGAATACATCAGCCAGTTAAATACAATACAAAACAATATAATACAACTACAGCTGCGTATTGAAATTGCCTTAACGTTACCCTAGTTTCTTGTTCTCTGTTGATAAGTATATGAATACATATTTACATTTGTCTTATTGTATTAAGATCCAACATCTAACAATAAATACTTGTTACACAACAAATGCTTTAACTATTTGCGAATTACTTTATTTGCTGCGTGTATAGCAATTTACAAATTATTTGCGTGTGTAACTACTTACAAATTATTTGCGTGTGTAGCTATTTACAAAGTAACCTCTAAATTAAAGAAGGAGATGCGTCCTTTGTGTTTGAATTTAGAAATGAATGTATAAAGAAATCTGTACAGTGTATTAGCAGAAATTACATTAAAAAGTCTGTCTCTAGACAACTCGTTAAATTGGCTTTTATATTTTCAGATGCTGATCACTTCATTTGTCAGTAAGTCAGCAGTAAGTATCCGGATTTACAACGTTAAAGTCAGAGGTTCGATACCCAGCAGTTTCCGTTGGATGAATGTGCGCTAAAAAATCCCAAACTCACTACATTTATCGAAGTTATACACTTGCCACAGTAAGGCGGGTTTGCATATAGAACTATTTAACTTGTTATATATTACAGATAATTACATTTAGTTTAATTTAGCAACTCTTATTCAAATAAGTGAAGCAGAGGTTATGATGTCTTTCTATGAAAGTTCAACAGATTTACCAATAACTGAGTTTATCTCCCTGAAGAAAAAAATACGTTGCACAAAACAGACATTAAACTTGTTTCATACATTGCTTTCAAAAAAAAAATCCTGCATCCCTTTCTTATTCAATTAAACGACAAAAGTTGATAAACTTTGACATCTACTGACACACTTGATTGCTTTCTTATTTGTTATTAGATTTCGTCTTTACTTGTTATTGGAAATACAATTGTTTTATATGTGAAGTGTTTCTCCTTCGCCCCCCCTTCCCCAGTGGCACAGCGGTATGTCTGCGGACTTACAGCGCTAGAATACGGGTTTCGATTCCCGTGGTGGGCAGAGCACAGATAGCCCATTGTGTAGCTTTGTGCTTAATTATAAACAAACAAACTGTTTCTCCTTCATCGGATATAAAAAATTATGTATTCATTAAGGATG
>NW_013666732.1:293331-299008 GCF_000517525.1 Limulus polyphemus | reverse complement strand
ATCAGTGAAAAGCTACTGAAAGGTTATGTGTGTTAGATATTTAAACTTTTGATCTGATAGACAAGAGGGAAGGTAGGTAGGTCAAAAGCACTCGGCGCCTTTTGTGGAGAGACTAATCGAATAGTGGGATCTGACCGTCATTCTTATAACGTACCCAAGACACCAACGTGCAGATCACAGTTTCGGGGCAACGGGACGCGAACATTGAACGCGCAGTTGTATAGTTCTGCACACTAACCGCTAGGCTACCTTTTTGCCATTATGATTAACAGATGGACAACCATCATTAAATTGTTCTATCAAAAGTGATTTTGTTTCTTTATTTCATAACTTACGCGCAAAACTAGATAGGCATACCTAACTTTAAATTAATGGACTTCAGAGAAAGCAGCTAGTCAACAGTACTAACTGTCTACTTTAGTGTTACACTTTTTTTAAACCGAATAGTGTGATTTGCCCCTATTTCGTATAGCGCATCCAAGGCCTCAAAGTGCGGAGCGCGTTTAAGCGGCAGCAGGTCGCGAACCATGAACCCTCGAATTTACAGTCCGAGCACTTTAAGCAAGCATCCACGATCAGCTTTAAGCACGTACTTATTGCTGTTCTTTATGGAAGTAGATACGTGTAATGTGACACTCCAACGGAATGGTACGGTAATGTTTCCCTTTTTCTGTATCGTCAAGTTTTATCTCTTTAAGTATCTTGAGTATATTGTATGTAACTAATATGATTGTTTGGCACTCTTTCTTTATGAGGTGTTTTATAAAAGAGAATTTTCAATAAGCATAAAACTCAACGAATCAAACAAACGTGCGTTAGGGTTATTTAAGCTAGAATCTGCATGTACAGGGAGGTAAATATTGATGTGTTACGTTGCGAAACGTAGAACCACGGTTAACACCTACAAAGATTTGTTTTTTGTTCCCAACGAACTTCAGGCAGTGTGTTTTTTGTCATCACGTAAACATTTATGGTTGGGACTTCCGTTACAATACTTTACTAGGAAGGAAATTCGAACATCGTAATTGTTAAACAATGTACGGTCAAAAAAGGTATAACATTTGGAAGAAAGGAAGCCTCAATGGTTTCCAAGAAAGCAGGAAAACAACGAGTTCAAAAACCGCAAACCACCTCAATTTGGGGAAACATTCTCACCTGCAAAGTTTTGTTTGTTTGAATTTCGTGCTAGGCTACACGAGGGCTATCTGCGCTAGCCGTCCCTAATTTAGCAGTGTAAGACTAGAGGGAAGGCAGCTAGTCATCACCACCCACCGCCAACTCTTGGGCTACTCTTTTACCAACGAATAGTGGGATTGACCGTCACAATTGGAAACGAAGTTATGTGATAATTAATTATTGCACCTGTGAATACATACACGTAGTTTGACTTTTGTGAATTGGCCGAATTTGTTTAAGAGATTCTTGATATGATAATCTTCAGACAAATAAAGTTACAATTTCGTTTTAGAATTTGCATAGAACAAGTTACAGCAGCTAATTCATATAGTGGCCCGGCATGGCCAGGTGGTTAGGGCGCTCGACTCGCACTCTGTGGGTCGCGGGTTCGAATCCCCGTCACACCAAACATGCTCGCTCTTTCAGCGGTGGGGGCGTTATAACTACGTTATAACTTATAGCACCTATTAAATCACCTATTAAAATTAAGATTTAGATACAAGGAAAACTAATTCTAAATCAAGAGATATATATTTTAAAAGAATGTTAATAACTTTCTTAGATACTTTCGAAATATCCTGTTCTGCTTTGTTTGTTTTTTATTTATAAAGTACAGAATATGTTTGCCAGTGTATTTGACTCTGCTATATTTTTTTTTGAAAGATTAAAAAATAATCAATTCATTGTTTGACTAATATTAATTTTTAATAGACTTTACTATCATTGAAAAGTGTAGCGCGTGTTCAACTCGCATTCGGCAATTTTAGCAGCTAAGCCTAACAAAGAGCATATGCCAGAAACATCTTTTGCTAACAATTTATCCACGTCTTGTGTTTTTTATACAGCTCACAGAGAATCAACCCTACACCCTCGGTTGCTCAGCGGCAAGCTTAAGAACTTAAAACGCTAAGATTAGATGTTCGATCCCTGTAGTTGATAAAGCTCAGATACTGCTTTTGGAAAACAAACACACAAACAAAACAAAGTTCATTGCACCTACGTCTCTTTCGCAGCCATTTTCTGTGGAAACTATATTGACCAGTGCAAGTTTATTAGTGTTGAAAGTAAATAGGCTATAAAGTAATTTATATTCTTACGCCGCAATCACAGCTCTTAGAAACAAACACACACGCTCTTAAGGATCTTTAGTTTCTACAACTTCATTTACATTTACTTACATATAGACATACATCAACATATACTTTTGAACACGAAATATCGATTTCGTATTCATCAAGTCAAAGCAGTACAAGTTAATTCCGCTGTCCAAAGATTAGGCTTACTAACGTGAAAAACAATGACTGATGAAGAAAACAATACCGCGATATCTGTTCTTCTAAGTCAATATTGCGAAAAATCATAAAGTCTTAAAAGTTGAACTTTCGCTGTAATTGAGTTTCTTGACATCTCGGCACTCCACTGTCTTTCTGTAGAACGTCGAGTTTTACAGGCTGTCAGTTTTGATGTGTTCTTTACAGTCCAGTAGTCCTTTTTTTTGTTGTTGTTATTAGTTGCGAATAGTTTGTTTGTTTTCTAGAACAAAGCTATATTGGGCTATCTGCTGGCTAACTCCCGGATTTTAGCGTTGTAAGTCCGTAAGTCTGTCTCACCGGGGTACAGGCTGCCAACAGACTAATTGCAAATCTAAACCTCTATTGGTTGTATTTTATTTATTATTTCTGTTGAATATAATAAAAATTCGTACAGGTTTTTTGCAGAAATCTAAAACAAATGTTAAGTGAAATTAATGGATATTACTTAGCATGCACGCCACGATTTCATCGTTCAGTATCAAGGCTTTTAATTAGCGTAATAAAATATTGTAATAATGTGCAATGCATGGGTTAAACGGCGAGGTCAGTCCCTAATTGTAAACTACTGCTCAGAGGAATGCAGTCAGTCAGTCAGCAACGCCGTCCTCCGAAAGAACCTGCCTGTCATTTCAACTGAATGACAAGATTGACTGTCAGTTTTATAACATATCCACAGCTGAAAGTGCAGAGCGTATTTCCCCAGCGTCATGGCTCGAACCTTGGACCCTCGTCCGCAGCCTGGCACGCTAACCACTTCGACACGCTCATGAGTCAATTCTTAGCTATAATGTTAGTGACTGTGTAATTTTTTAATTAGGTCTGACTAGCTTATAGTTTTATTCTAATATTTTTGCTTATGTAAAAACTTATTAAGACCTTCGAATATCGTGTGTAGTTTGACGAACGCTATACGTAATTGAAGTGTTTGACGTATTATAAAGAATTAAAATCAACTCAACTGTGCACTATACCAAAGTAAACTTTGTGTGAACTATAATACGTAAATGTTTAGAAAAGAGCATTAATATACACTGCTCCAATCTTTTTTTTTCTTCTTCTTCTTCTTATTTCTTTTCGTTTGGTTTCGACCGGAAGAAAATGTACAACTTTAAAATTATACAGTTTTCAGACATACACAACTTCAATTTCGCTAGAACTGGAATCTGCACGTTTCATGTAACTGTTGTAAAATGTTCAGAAAGTATATACATATATATATACATAGTTTAATGTTCTCAACGCACAGTACAAGTTCAAAACATCAGTGCTGGCTGTAGGATGCTCCGAAAAACAAGACACTACTAACATTAACAAATACAACGGGATCACAAACTCCAGTTTTATGTTTCATTACTATTATACATTGGTATTTTAGTTATCGTCTATATAACCTAACATGATATCACCATTAGGCCTAATGTACAACAGGAATTGTTGACCGTGGTGTATTCCACACATATATATAGTAGTTTATCGGAAATGTGAACAACAGTAGTAGATATAAAAACACCTAGTACGATATACTATCGACCATATTCTGAGACCGTATAAAAAACTCTATCTCTACTAGCCTAGAAACGTTCTTACCGTAAGACAAATACATGTGGTAAAACAAATACAAGCTGACACAGCTGCTTTGTCAAAATATTGTGGAACGACAGCCTCAGTTGTATGTGAACATGGGTAAAATACAAGCTGCTTCAGACAGAGTCTCACATACTACTGAACGGGAAAAAAAACTGATATAACAGAACCTGAAAAATAACACTTGTCTGTCAACTCAATAACTAGTGTAACTTATCTAAATAGTAATTTAGGTTCTGAGGGTAAAAACAATAATTGATCTGCCAGTACTATAAAAGCAAGATCTGATGGTCACGACAATAACTGATGTGATAATATCTGAATAACACGATCTTACAATCAAACAGTTACTGTGGTAACAATATCTGAATAACAAGATCTGACTGTCAAAAGAATAACTGATGTGGTAATATCTGAATAACACGATCTTACAATCACTATAACAAGATCTGACTGTCAATAAAATAACTGATGTGATAATATCTGAATAACACAATCTTACAATCAAACAGTCACTGTGGTAACAATATCTGAATAACACGATCTGACTGTCAATAGAATAACTGATGTGGTAATATCTGAATAACACGATCTTACAATCAATCAGCCACTGTGGTAACAATATCTGAATAACAAGATCTGACTGTCAATAAAATAACTGATGTGATAATATCTGAATAACACGATCTTACAATCAAACAGTCACTGTTGTAACAATATCTAAATAAATAAGATCAGACGGTAAAAACAATAACTGTTGTTACAATATCTGAACAACAGGATCTGAAATATCTATTTTAAACAGCTCCTCAACTAAACAACTTACTAAAAATATACTCAATTTACCTTATTTGGAAAAAAGAATCTCTTAAAACTTTGAATAAGGCTTATAAATTGTGAGCCCTTGTCACACGTAGTTTCTATAGTTGGAGAAGGAATAATAGTAAGACGCATCCACATACATACATACATATACAACAAATATAACGATTAAGCTTAGAAACGCGATATGTTGTAGCTAACCCTAATGAAATTCACAAACACTAAGTAACTGAATAAACAATTGGATAAGATCCCTTCTTCAGAGATTTCAAATAAACGAGGCATCTCAACAAATTTCTGACTTTCGTGTAAAATTGAAATGTTTACTTCTGGCAATTAAATGCAAAAACACGGTATGTAGTTGTTACAGTCATTTTAAAAAAGTAATTCCTATTTATTCCAAATATTTATTAAGTTTTGTAAAAAGAATGCCAGGGAATATAAATCATTATTAAAATATATTACTTTTGTGAATATTACAAGAAGATTTTTATTTCTTTTATTACACGAAAAAAATATTCTTCAAATATCTTATTATGAGAGCACACATATTCTTGTAGATTTTCTAACCTCACAAAAATCCTCCAATAAAACAGTCTTTTGTTAAATCATTTTACGCAACAAATTATCAGAGGTATACAGGACAGAGAAAAATACGACCACATAGTGACATAGACTTTTAGTAAAATACTTATGAATGTTTAATCAAAATACTAAAAATAGCTAAAAATGTAAAATGTTTATTGACATTACCCCAGCCCCCCAGTAGCACAGCGGTATGT
>NW_013666732.1:287474-293321 GCF_000517525.1 Limulus polyphemus | reverse complement strand
AGAAACACTCACTCGTAAGTATAGGTAGTTGATGTTAAATGTCACTCGCTCTAAGCGCAGAAACACTCACTCGTAAGTATAGGTAGTTGATGTTAAATGTCACTCGCTCTAAGCGCAGAAACACTCACTCGTAAGTATAGGTAGGTGATGTTAAATGTCACTCGCTCTAAGCGCAGAAACACTCACTCGCAAGTATAGGTAGTTGATGTTAAATGTCACTCGCTCTAGGCGCAGAAACACTCACTCATAAGTATAGGTAGTTGATATTAAATGTCTAGCTTTGTGCTTAATTAAAAACAAACAAACAAACAAACAAGACATTACGCCAAAGAGTATCACAAATTTAGTATTTTCAGGTCCAGTACTATAGTGTCGCCATCTATTAGCCATAAGTGATTATTCATATGCTATTTTACTTAAAAATTAAGAACATTTAAATTCGTTTGTAAAATCCTTATTATACAAGTGTAAAAAAAAATTAATATAAAATATTAGGAAGTAGGAATGGGAACACCAAAATGCAAAGAAAAAAGATAGGTATTGGCGGGATAACATTACACCACTTGGTGGTTTTTGACACGGTGACCTCAAAGTGGGTGTGGCCATCGTTCCGTACATTCCTACTTCGTGTGCTTTTTGTAATTTGGTAATTGTTAAAACTAAATGAAAGGCGTATATAGCTAAATTTCCCTGTTGTAAAACTTTGTTTCAGCAACCAAGTACAGATACATGTATGTAATCACATTACATGACCCTAACGAAATAAGTGACATCATAAAGGGGGCGTTTGATGTGAGAAGTGAGACAGGAAGCTCCAATAGTAATATATTGTTTATGGGAGACATTATAGCTAACTGACTGTTAAGGAGTGGGCCAAAATAATAGCATCAAAGCCTCTGATTTTTGAATTTTTAAAAGTAGGTGAGTATTTAGAAAGGATCAGCTACTGATAAAACTAAATTCAAGTCTATAATTAAATCAAAGTTCAAAGTAAAACGTGAAGTAGGAATGGGTGGAACGATGGGCACACCCACTATGAGGTTGCACCTATCAAAAACTAATAAGTGTTGTAATATTATTCCGCCCATTCCTACCTTGTTTTCTTACTTTTTAGTGCTCCCATTCCTTCTTCCTAATTTTTTATTTAAAAATGTTTACACTTGTCTCATAGCTTTTTTGTCAAAAATCTCGAGAGTGCCTATTCTTCTCGTAGCTTTTCTTAAAGCTATCCCTCGAAATTTTCTGGCTTTTGCTAATATCTTTGCTATAGTTTTTATTCTATGTAGCCAGAGTGGCAGCCTTTTCTTTGGCTGGATTAATGGCTAAGGCCTGTTTCGCATATTCAGCATTACTGTTTCTAACTTTATCTCTATTCTTGCAGTAATTTCTGTTCGCTGGGACAAAGACTTTTCAAGGTTATCAACATAAGATTTTCTCCTATTCTCTCTCTCTTTGTTTCCTTAAAATGCATATTTTAAAAAGTGCACTGTTTTAGGTACAACCTTACATATCAATATGTGACACGTAGTTTGAAAGCAATGCAAAGGTAAATTATATAACTTATAGTTTTTGTTTTCAGTCCAGAGCACTCGATCAAAGCTGTGTCAGACTTCGGCAGTGGTAGCGTTCGTCCTCACATCATAGGCATCGACTGCTATGATAGAATACAGAACCCTCGAGTCAGATGTATAGAGCTGAAAACTTCGCAAAGGTCAGAGCATAGTTAGAACCTAGATCTAAAGAATCTACTTAGTCCAGGTTTTTTATCTAGCTGATACAACTGCAGGCTGATCATTTAGCACGTGCACATAAGCAATCGTTCACCCGCACATGATACAAGAGCAGGTTGTTACTTGACAACTCACCGAGCGTGCTCATAATCATAGAATATGATTCATAGAGTATTGTTAGCTTGTTATAAGTAAAACTAAGAAAAAACACCTTTAGCCAAAGTAGCGTAATTCAATCATGTGCATTTAGATTTGCATACAGTGAAGGTAAGACGGAGAGTTATGCCTTTCCAAAGAACGTTAGTCAGCCAGTCAGATTGACAAATTTGTGGTTTAGTTTTTACTCTATCGACTTTGGTAGCTTGTTACTCTGCAGTTACATACTTGTATTTGAATACTTTGGTGGGGAAAATTAAAATATTCGCATTCGCTGTATGATTCAGTGAATACTTATTGTTTCCCATGAAAACGAAGTTTGTACTGAAAGAGAATTTGACACTTTTCTGTACAAAACACAACGTTATATAATATACCATTTCATACATAAAAACCTTGGCTTTCTATTGGTTATAAATAATATAATATTGAACATCATAGAGAACTATTAACAAACCCTAAAAGAGAAGATGTGACAAGGGGTGCGGCAAGAGGAGTCTCATTATCTATTTGATGTCTATGTAACCAAATAAAATTGAAGGCTATGAAAATTATGCTTTGCCTGGACGATGAAGATATTATAATGAGTAATTTACGTTAAATTCCATACTTCTTGGAGAGGTGGTAAATACATTATGGAATGGGGTGCCTAAAGAAGAAAGTAACATTTCTCACATTGGGGAGAATTCAGGACTTTTTAAATATTGTCTTGTAAAATTAAGAACTTAAACCTTATATACTATTAAAATATGGATTATTAGCTACGAGTTTATTAATTGGTATAACATGAATAAAAGGTAGTTTAATTAAATTTTGAATGTAACTTACTAAAAACATCGTGACGTGCAATAAAGGGTGCCCGTGACCAAATGGTTAAATCAGGTAAATACTCTCCAACCACCTTAAACATTAGTGTATAACGTAGTTATTAACCCTTTCGAGACAGGTCACAGGTGAAAGACCATGTCATCTCGTTTGTTGACTCACATTCAAAATTTTTTGAACTACTATTTCATGAATTTATGTCAATAATATTGGTATCAAACTGTAGATTGTAATTCAGATTTTTGTGCTATACATTATTCAATTTCTGAATTTAAAAATAAATATTAAAAAACAGATAAACATTGATTTATGTGTGTCACGTGGTATGTTGAATGCAGCACTGGTTCAAATTAGGTTTTTGTGAAGTCAAAATACTAAGTCTATAGCTTCGTACGAATTAGAAACTCAAATTACAGATATTAACAAGCTAGAATATAAAATAAGAAGGTATTAACTTTTCTATTTGCTAAGATATTGCTCATGTAATAAATCAAACACACTGGCACCCCACCCACTTCTTTCCATTTTTGGAAACCCTCCCTTATATACACTTACTTCTATATGTGACATGAATAACCAGTCGAAAGCTCAGGATGTCCCCTAGTGGTTTTCTTGGTCATTTGAAATCCTTAGGACGCCATTTCCTTCTTTTGAACCAATCTGTTCACGCCCTGCTGACTCAGTATGTGCAACGAAATGTCATCTGCAAGGCTGCGACATTAGATCCCAGATTTATACTTGACTGGTTTTTCATTAGACCCATGGTCTATGAATCCAATCGAATCCTCATGCAGCAAGAAGTCAAGAAAGTTTCCTCAATAAACAATCCTACAACCGTGATGGAACCAAAAGAGGATTGTAACCCCCTCCCCCCTCGCAAAAGAAGTAAGCTCATTAGTTCATTTGCTGCTTCCAAGAAACCAGCCACCTTATCTTCAGAGGATACAAAGATCAACACTAACCTTGTATTCCTGAAAAAAATAACCCTCTAAATTATTGAAAGATCCATGAACAAACGTTTCTACCCTATCTCTACTAGTCCCCGTTAAGCGTTTGTTTAGCATTTGATGCAAAGCCCTCAGACCTGATCGCTACCGCCTCACTGACAAGGCTTTTGAGAAACTAATGTTCGTAAAGAACAATGGACAATTATAAAGTCTCGTTTAAGAATATATTTTTGTTCTAAAACTTTGTTATTGCATTTTGAAAAATAAAAGTATTGAAATGTTAATTGTTTGTTCAAACTCTATTTGTTTCAGTTTCTAAAAAGTTTGTTTCTTAGAACAAAAGTATTGAAATTTTTTCGTTTGCTGTTTTGTCAATAACACACATTAACTACCAAGTATTTTATGAATGTATTCCTATGTATTCGTATTCGAATACTTAACATTTTTCCTGTATTCGTTTTCGTATTCGATTTGTTTCTTTTATTATAGTTAAGCACAAAGCTACACAATGGGCTATCTGTGCTCTACCCATTACAGGTATCTAAACCCAGTTTCTAGCGTTGAAAATCTGCAGACATACCGCTGTGCCACTTGGTGGCTTCGTATTCGAATATTTATCAGTTTTCCTGTATTCGTTTTCATAAAATTATGAAGTATTCGTGTTTTTATTCGATTACTGATATCCAGGGCTAGAGGGCTATCTGAGCTAGCCGTGCCTAATTTAGAAGTAATAGACTAGAGAGAAGACAGCCAGTCCACACCACCCACCGCCAACCCTTAGTTTACTCTTTACCAACGAAAAGTGAGATTGACCATAATATTATAATAACTCCACGGCTGAAAGGGCGAGCATATTCAGCGACGTGATTCGATCCCGCACCCATCAGCTGGCGAGTCGGGACTCCTAACCATTAGGCCATGCGAGACTGCTAAGAAATTAGGTTTTTTTTATTAATAACATTCTTATTACCCTTAAAATTAAACCTCCTTATAAAGATCGCCGCGTAAGTTCTAATCTTGATGATAACATCGTAAAGTTGCCGAAATATTTAGTATTTTAATTTCAGCCGTCAACCAAATAAAGTTTTAATGTACATTTTAAATGTTCTGTTATTTCATGCGTAGACTATTGTTTCATCTATAAAAGAGCAATAATTTTGCTTCCTTATTAGAAAAGAAAAATACTTATGAGTGAGTGTTTCTGCGCTTAGAGCGAGTGACATTTAACATCAACTACCTATACTTATGAGTGAGTGTTCCTGCGCCTAGAGCGAGTGACATTTAACATCAACTACCTATACTTATGAGTGAGTGTTTCTGCGCTTAGAGCGAGTGACATCTAACATCAACTACCTATACTTATGAGTGAGTGTTTCTGCGCTTAGAGCGAGTGACATTTAACATCAACTACCTATACTTATGAGTGAGTGTTCCTGCGCCTAGAGCGAGTCATCAAAGAATGCTTAACTATAAATAGCCCCCCAGTAGCACAGCGGTATGTCTGCGGATTTAAACGCTAGAAACCGGGTTTCGATACCCGTGGTGGGCAGAGCACAGATAGCCCATTGTGCCTAACTAAACACTCTCGACCATAGGAAGTTCTGGGTCTGAAGTAGTTTGTAAACTAATATGATAAATAGTCCTTTAAGAGTTTTTTTTGTTCGAGGGGGTTCAAGGTTGGAATTTCCCTCAATAAGTTATTCTAATTAAAGCTCATATTAGATGCCTAACTGTTTTTAAATTTTTTCGATGACTGTACATAATGTATTTTAGAGTTAAAAGCCCCTCAATAAATTATTCTAATTAAAGCTCATATTAGATGCCTAACTGTTTTTAAATTTTTTCGATGACTATACATAATGTCTTTTAGAGTTAAAAGTTTGATTCTTTAATGCGAAGTATTAAATAATTAAAAGCAGGTTAATCTGATCACACACTATGTTAATAGGCTACTCGCTGTCCTGCTTCAACGTGAAACGAGCATTAATTACGCGGGTTTATTTACTATTTATTACATTAAACGTAAGCTGATTTGGGACAAGTTATGGGATCTTTCTTGTATAAACATCAACTACCATCCACCCTTCTTTCTGCAGCACTGTTTGACTTCATGGTTTATGTGTGCAAGATACAAGTAAAGTTGACAAACTTGAAAACATTTTGTGAGATTGTTTCGTACCTGATGGGAA
>NW_013666732.1:284796-286597 GCF_000517525.1 Limulus polyphemus | reverse complement strand
CTTACGAGTGAGCGTTTCTGCGCTTAGAGCGAGTGACATTTAATATCAACTACCTATACTTATGAGTGTTTCTGCGCATGGAGGGAGCGACATCTAACATCAATACCTATGATATATATACAAGTTATTTTTAACGGCTATTGCAGCCACGTTTTTTACTTTGTTTAAAGCTTCTGATTGCTTGTTTAGAATTAAGCACAAAGCTACACAATGGGCTATCTGTTCTTGCCCACCACGGGTATCGAAACCCGGTTTCTAGCGTTGTAAGTGCGCAAAGATACCGCTGTGCCACTGGGGGGGGGGCGGAATTTTTGCAGTAGTTAAGTCCTTGCTTTAATTATTGCAACGTTTCGACCCCTATTATCGGGTCAGCAGGTAAAAAAACAACCTATTGATGACCCGATGCTATTGGTCGAAACGTTGTAAATATCAAAATCGGAAGTCGCCTACTGTAAAAGTTGCTGTTATTGTATTTTTGAATTAATTCATAGGCTCCTCATTAAAGTACTCAAACACTGGTGTTTAAAACTTACAACGTAGTAAATTAATATTTGGAATTATATAATTGTTTATGAAATAAAAGTATTTTAACGTAGAAAAAACTCCGCGTATAATTCTACATACTCAGATATTATGTTAATAATGTCTCACATTTTCAAAGACAGCATTGTTATGTTACATTCCGTACTCACTAAACATAATAACTTCTTTAGGTATTACGAAAACATTCCGAAATGTATTCTTTAGGGGATTTTTACTGCAATTCATATCTTTTGTAGAATGAATAAAAATAAATGAATAAGTTTCTTAATTTCTAATTATCGTTTTTTCCTTCCTTCTCTTTTCGCCACCTAGTGGCACAGCGGTATTTTTGCGGACTTACAACGCTAGAAACCGGGTTTCGATACTCGTGGTGGGCAGAGCACAGACAGCCAGCCCATTGTGTAGCCTTGTGCATAATTACAAACAAGCAAACCTTGTCTTTTCATAATCATCTAGAATATGAATAAGTTTATTGCTTGCTGGTAAGAGTGAACTGCTTAGTTTTAAACATTTGAGAAAATATAACATAATTAATCATCTCCAACATTCTCAAAACAGAAAGTAACAAAGTAATTATATGACACAACGTACGTAAATGTGAAGTTTTTTTTATTGAAATTCAAAAAATACAAAGACCTCTCATGTGCATATAAACCATCCTTAACCTAGATATTTCTCAAACAAAAAAACATCTCCCCCTATTGATAAGAATTATAAGCTTATTCATACGTAATAGTAACTTTAAGAAATTAGAATAGAATATATCCAAGTAGTGAAACTTGTGAAAATGCAATACCTCCACACGTGAACGTTTTCTTTTCTTCCAGTTTTACTTTTTAACAGGTTTTAATCAAATCGAAGGAAATATATACGTTTTATTGGAATTTGTTGAATTCATACTTTATTAATTTTTAAACAGAATCGACAACTCAAAAGCAATCTAAATCAGTTTATTACAAAGTTTAAAAGTGTGGTGAAACAAATATATCATTCCAAATCGTCTGTAAAAACAACTAACGAGCATTTTAAAATGTTCGTTGTTCTCTGTCACGTTAATAAAGTCAAATTTAGCTTTTCGTGGACATATCTCCAGGGAAACTCGGGTAAAGCTATAAAAGAGAAAGATATTGTTTGGTAAATAAATGGATTGAAACTTAAGCATGTTTTTTTCATAAAAGTACTTTTTTTCTGGTGAGTTCTAGCTCAATGAATTTTATTCATTTAACTCTTTTAATTCATCACAACTAATTATACTTTG
>NW_013666732.1:282629-283809 GCF_000517525.1 Limulus polyphemus | reverse complement strand
AGAGTAGCCCAAGATTTGACGGTGGTGGTGATGACTAGCTGCCTTCCCTCTAGTCTTTCACTGCTAAATTAGGGACGGCTAGCGCAGATAAACCTCGTGTAGCTTTGCGCGAAATTCGAAACAAACAAACAAACAATCTTTCCGGGAGTTGCGTAATTAAAGGTTTATTGTTTTCGTTTTTCATTTGCGTGTATACTTCCGTTGTTGTCGAAGGAAATAAATAAGAGCTTAAAATAAACGAATATTCACACATATTATGTCTATAGAGCTTTCGAATTTCAAAGAGTGCCGTTTGTGTTCATTTCGTATTTTTTTTCTTTCAAAATTACTTTTTCTGTAAATTATTTATCCTTACTCGACTGTCCACCGGTAGAATCAGAGGCTCGATTCCCCGCGGTAAACGCACCAGATAGCCCTATATAGCTTTGCTCTAAAAACAACCAACCTTACTCAATCGCATCAACAATGAACAGCGTTCAAAGATTTTAAACAATACATCTGATATTCTTACTGTTTTCAAGATGTCTTCCTTTTCTACCCTGCCGGGAACATATCATACCATAAATTCTTAGGCCAGGTATGCTAGCAAGGGGAGGGTCTTTATGTTGAATAGGACCCTGAAGTTTCCCGGTCAGAGGGCACTGGCAAATCATTAGATAATGAGCCTTTCCTGTGCGCAGGCTCTGCATTGCCATCAAAGTCCATTCTTGCTCCTCCTGGCAGATCTTAATTGTTGTTGCAGGCTCGCACATCTTCAACTGAGTTTTCACCTGTGTGAAAGAAAACAGAACAATCCATTTCTGTATTAAGGTGTGAAATCAATAATCGATAGGTTTCCAACACTGCGTTACGTGTGAAGTGGTACTTCCCAAAAATTAGATATTTTTACAAATATTAAACACAATTTTAAATCATTAGATTGCTACGTACTAGCTGGAGTACTATTAGACAGTACTATTATATTTATACAGACAACAGGCAATACTATTATATTTATATAATATATATTATATATATTACTATATACAATATATATAGTATATTACTTATACTCTATATATTACTTATATAGACAACAGACAGTACTATTATATTTATATAGACAACAGACAGTACTATTATATTTATATAGACAACAGACACTACTATTAAACTACATACAATTCGTGAGAAGAAAATT
>NW_013666732.1:277793-281693 GCF_000517525.1 Limulus polyphemus | reverse complement strand
ATATCTTTTCCCAAGTTCAAACCAAAAGTATTTGTGCACATATAAAATTATATAAAACTGAGCTCTTAGGCTTAAAAACCGTAACGTTACAAGAGCTGAAAATCAATAATGATGATCGGATAACAGTAAAGTCGTTGAGATTTAATATGTATATCTGAGTATCATATACGTAACAAAAGAGGAGTTACCGATCTGTATCCCCCTTCCACCAAAATTTCGCACAATAGATTTTAATTCTAAGTTTTTTTCTTGCTTCAAACATTTTTTGTTTTTATTTTTAAGAATTACAAAAATAACTTATTGCAGGTATCCAACAATCCTTTATGATAACGTGATTACTTTCGTTTTACTTCAAAACGTATGATAAAGAGATTACTTATTACTTAGTCTGGATTCAGTGAACACTAATCATTAAGCTATTAGCTCACCAGATCCAACGAAAATATTTCCTAGCTGCAGCACTGATAAACCATCGCTGAACAAAGTACGTACATTAATAGGACTATCGAATGAGTTATTGTGTAACAACGAACTATTATCGCTCTAAATGCGATTCAGAGACTGATGGGACAGAGGTATGTCGGGGATTCGAAACCCGCGACCCGCAGATTACGAGTCGAGCGCCCTAACCACCTGGCCATGCCGGGCTCTACTCTAAAACTAACAAACGAGACTGCTACTTTGTTCGTCTTTGTTACACAATAACAGTAAAACTACTGGAGTAGGGCGTTACGTTTGTTTCTTAGTAGTTAAGCACAAAGCTCCACAATGTGCTATGCCCATCACGGGTATCGAGCCAAGGTTTTTAGAGTTATAAGCCTCCAAACTTACCGCTGTGCCAATGGGATTTAGGACGTTAAGAGTGTGTGTGGAATGTTCACGGTTGTTGTAGAGAATGAACCTACAATACTGTTCGTAAAGGAATTTGTTGTGGTATTTAAATAAGACGAAATGTGATAGTTGTTTGAAGTCGATGTACTTAATTGTACTTAATCACATGAACTAGAAAAATAGTAGATATTTAAAGAATGGCGTAATAAACAAGATAAGATATCTAGAAAATGAGATTTTGTTCTATATCCAGTTTAAAATATCAATAAATGTGTGAAACTGTGTTAATAATAAAATATTAACAATAGAGTAAGCATCCAGTTTAAAATATCAATAAATGTGTGAAACTGTGTTAATAATAAAATATTAACAATAGAGTAAGCATCCAGTTTAAAATATCAATAAATGTGTGAAACTGTGTTAATAATAAATAATAACAATAGAGTAAGCATCCAGTTTAAAATATCAACAAATGTGTGAAACTGTGTTAATAATAAATAATAACAATAGAGTAAGCAATCGGTCATTCATCTACCTTTCCTTTGTCGTCACTCATAAGGTTAACAGTATGTCCATCCTGGGAATCACTGGATTCAGAACAGGGATCCAGGAAGAATAAGGGACAGCTACACAGCTGTTGAACATGGTTTAAAGCCAAAATCATAGTGTTGCATACTTGCTGTGGAACACATTCAGGAAGGCGAAACTGTCGGCCTTGAAGGAACAAACTGTCCTCTTTTCTCGGTTTAACAGGTGTTGTCGATGACCTCTATGGCAAAGAATTAATATGTATGATTTAGCAAAGGTTTTAAAAGTTCTTTCATTTATTCAAAATCCGATTATCATCGCTGACATGATTTGTTATAAATAAGCAAGTTATCTAATATCAAGATGGAATACCTGTACGATCTTTAGATACATTCAGGACGTTATTCAAAGTTAAACTAAACCTATATCTGGTCTCTTAACAGTTTCATTCTTATGTGAAATCAAATTAGTTCTGACATTGTTTTGTTTTTAAAAGAATACATTTTCAGATGTATACAGTAATGTAAATATTTTTTGGAAATATAGACGAGATGCAAGTGAGTAAGTCACAAGTAATGAGTAGCAGGAAATAGATGGTGAATTTATTAACGGTAAAAAAACATGATCACTCAAAATAATAACGAAAATAGAATAATTGTACAATGCTTTGGTATTTTCTATGTGAGTCTTCGCTTTACACAGAGCATTACACCTCATCGTCCTGCTGCCATACAATGTATCAAATTACGATTGTGGGATATTGTTCCAAATAATAAAATGTCCTGACTCGGCTAAATTATCTGGCTGCCCTTTGAACTTCTCAGTGTTAAAAATAAACTTATACAGCTCCAAGAATGTACTTTTTTTGTGTATGTATCAATTTACGATTGTGTGATATTGTTCCAAATAATAAAATGTCCTGATTTGGCTAAATTGTCTGGCTGCGCTTTGAACTTTTCAGTGTTAAAAATAAACTTATACAGCTCCAAAAATGTACTTTTTTTGTGTGTGTGTATGAATTTACGATTGTGGGATATTGTTCCAAATAATAAAATGTCCTGATTCGGCTAAATTGTCTGGCTGCGCTTTGAACTTTTCAGTGTTAAAAATAAACTTATACAGCTCCAAGAATATATTTTTTTTATGTATGAATTTACGATTGTGGGATATTGTTCCAAATAATAAAATGTCCTGATTCGGCTAAATTGTCTGGCTGCGCTTTGAACTTTTCAGTGTTAAAAATAAACTTATACAGCTCCAAGAATATATTTTTGTGTGTGTGTGTATGAATTTACGATTGTGGGATATTGTTCCAAATAATAAAATGTCCTGATTCGGCTAAATTGTCTGGTTGCCCTTTGAACTTCTCAGTGTTAAAAATAAACTTATACAGCTCCAAGAATGTATTTTTTTTTTGCGTGAGTATTTGTTTCATCGGCCACTTTACCGTTAAGATATCGTTTCACCAAATTTGCTGTACGCTTGGGATCATTGTCATGATTGAAGATAAACCTCTGCCGAATGAGTCGTGTTCCGAAGAGAATGGCATTAATCTGACTTTAATTGTTAACGGCCAGGATCCTATCAATTCTGCAGGTGTCTGTTGCTGACACCATAGACTGATATGCAGTCCCAAACTTGTATTAATTCTCCATCCTTTTTCACTGTAGATATTGTATATTGACCACGATACCGTCATTCTCTCGTGAAACAAACTGTCGTTAATTGTTGCCAAACAATTCGAACTTGAGCCCCTCTTTGCTAATGTCGCTGACTGTTGTCCGAATCACTTTCAGTCTTTCGGTTTGGCTACCTCTCCTCAACAGTAGTTTTCAATCACCTACACATCCATTGAAAGTACTTTGTACTAATATATATTTCTTACTGTTCTCGAAAGTTGTCTGTACTTGACTCGTCTGGTCTTGTTAAGAACGTACATCCAGATACTTAACATCACGTTTTGAGAGTTTCAGATTTCCAACTTGACCGCTACTATTATTAACGGTGCCAATTTCACGTTCCCTTCTCAGAGTCTTGTATACTATTGTACTGCTATTGAAACGTGAACTCCTGCAGCAATTTTTCCTTGACCAAAAGGATTCAAATGAATTTTTCATACGTTATTTCATTCCTATGAGTCATGACTGGATTCGCTCTGCTACTACTGGGCATAGTATAACTATTTTATGCTTATAAGATTTATACTGGTGTGGCAATTTATGTTTGATTAGATGACAACTTATCACAGTCTAAATCATTAACACGTGGCTTTAATCTGATGGAGTTCATTTGCATGCTTTAAAAGAATGTTGTTTCCGTAGTATTTGCCGTTTACACCCCGTTTTACCTCACCATTTCCAGATTTATTTTCAAATACTGTATTCATATATTGTAGATTTTTGTTTATCTCTCAAAATTTAAACAAACATGTTTATGGTGTTTTTTCAAATTCGGGTTAAATTGGACCTGTCAATATGGCGAAAGTTAGGGATTTTTCATGATCGTTTCAAAGACAATTATTAAAATTTAAATAAATTATTA
>NW_013666732.1:262409-277725 GCF_000517525.1 Limulus polyphemus | reverse complement strand
TGTATATATATATATATATATATATATAGAATTTGACAAATTATTTTTGGATGGGTATCTTAAAACTTGTATCACTAAAAGTTTCCTTCTGTAAATATTACTGTTTTTTTTCGTAACTTCAAGATTTATTTTATCATCTTTCAAAATATGAACAATATTTAATGTATCCATATCCCATCACCGAGCCCCCCCAGTGGCATAGCGGTAGGTCTGCGGACTTATACGGCTTGAAACCGGGTTTCGATATCCGTGCTTAATAACAAACAACAACAATAACAAAACATCCATCACCGAATGTTCTCGCCTTTTTTTAGCCGTGGGGGAGGGGGCGTTACATTAACATCAATCCTGCTATTCGATTACAGTAACCCAAGAGTTGACATTGGGTAGCTGTCTTCCTTCTAGTCTATCACTTCTAAATTACGAACTGCTAGCGCAGATAGCCATCAAGTAGCTTTGCGCAAAATTCAACAAACAAACCAAATATTTCAATCTAGATGTCGCCCCTTGGATCGGCACTAAATTTACGGACTTGGAACGCCAACATTTCTATTCCCTGCAGTAGAAATAGCGCAGATATCCTATTGGGCAGCTAAGCAAAAAAAACACGATCTGGGTTTTGTACAGAATCAGGTAGCAATCTGTTGGTCGCGGGTTCGAATCACCGTCACACCAAACAGGCTCGCCCTTTCAGCCATGGGGGCGTTATAATGTGACGGTCAAGTCCACTATTCGTTGGTAAAAGAGTAGCCCAAGAGTTGGCGGTGGGTGGTAATTACTAGCTGCCTTCCCTCTAGTCTTACAAATGCTAAATTAGGGACGGCTACGCAGATAGCCCTCGTGTAGCTTTGCGCGAAATCCATAACAAACAAACAGAGTTAGGTAGATATACCGCGTGTGAAACAGAAAATCAATCAGTTTTTGTCCGTCTTAGGGCTTTGACAATACACGTTTTTATAAATCACAATTTAAACCTAAATTTTTTAGTAATTAACTCGACAGTATATGTCAATTAGTGAAAAATTACTTTATATCTACGTATATACATATATTTAATGCAGATCTAGAGAGGATAATTCGACAAACAAATGAGAGGATGACGGACATTTTTTCTAAAAGACGACATCGTTCTTAAAATTGTAAATAAAGCGAAGAAAAAAATATATCAAATATTATTATGAAGCCAAAATACTTTATGTTTATTTTTTTATTATGAAAAACCAAAATAAACTTTAAGGCATTACTAGACGGGGCATGGCCTGGTGATCATCGTGCAGAAGTGTGCATTTGAAGGTCTACGGTTTGCATCCCGTTGTCGCAAAATTGTGCTCAACGGTTTGAGAATGTGGGTGAGTTATAAAGGTGACAGTCAAATCCCACTATTTGATTAGAGTATCCCAAGAATTGGTATTGAGTATTGTTCACTAGTCACTTTCCTTCCAGTCTGTCCCCCCAATGTGACAGCAGTAAGTCTAAGGACTTACAACGCTAAAATCCGGTGTTCGATTCCCCGAGGTGGACACATCAGATAGCCTAATGTGGCTTTGCTCAAAAACAAACAAACCTTCCAGTCTATCAGTTAGAAATCAGGGACGCTTGGTGCAGATAGCCCTTGTGTTGCTTTACGCAAATATCCGAAGTAAAACAAAAACACTCTTACTACGCATAGTTTATACCTGAAAACGAGGAATATCTCTTCCGATATCATAAATATTTGGTGAGGTTAAGGCGTAAAATAGATTACAGGTCAACAAGAAGAGTGAATCTAGTATATTTCAATTGTCATGTTAGGTTTATCATCACTCATCCTGTAAATCACACCACTTTAAAAGAGACGTAAAAATTATTCACGCTTCATATTCGGATTCAAAGCGCAAAATACGCGGAAAAGCACTTACAGTGATGAATGAATCAGATGATCGGTTTTATTACTGGATTTTATGAGGAAGAATTATGATAGCATAAGAAACTTATGCTCATGTCAAAAGTGTGATGAACGTTGTTACAGTGAAATGAATTAAACAATTGTGGTCTCAATATACTGTTTGTTTCCCATGATTGACGTATCACATTGATTCCCCGTGCATGTATAAGTAATTCTAAAATTGTAGGCTTAGATGATTGCTTTTCAGTGTAATGACTGAAATAACTGTTCTGGTTATTCGCCGTGATATAATAACACAAAATACGAACTAACTTTTCCCTTTTCGCTTGCCCCCTCCCCCAGTAGCCCAACGGTATTTCTACGAACTTACAGCGCTAGAAACAGTGTTTCGATACGCGTGGTGGACAGAGCACAAAGAGCCCATTTTGTAGCTTTGTGCTTAACTTCAAACAAACCAACAAACCCTTTTTGTTTAGCCGATGCATGCCCCTAGTGGCATTGCGGTATGTCTGCGGATTTACAACGCTAGAATCCGGGTTTCGATACCCGTGGTGGGCAGAGCACAGATATCCCATTGTGTAGCTTTGTGCTTAATTACAAACAAACAAACATAACCAATGCATAGATTTATTTTAACCGAGCGCCACCCAGTGGTTAGCGGGACTGTGCAGCTGGAGTCCTGTGGCTCGTATCCTGTCACACCAAAAAAAAATAAGAAAAGAATCGCAATCCTCACTTTGGTCACCACACACTATTTAATCTGAAAAGAGCATCTCAAGACTTTCCAGTCAGGGGTGTTGCCTAGCTGCCTTACCTCTATAGTCTATCACTTCAAATCTTCTTAGACCTTTGCTTATACACACACGGGTCTTTCTCCAAATCTAAAATATTAGTACTCTAGCCATTACAACTGGTCATGAAACACGACTGTGTCAGTTTGATCTCACCTTCATTGGATTTGATATACACACACGGGTCTTTCTCCAAATCTAAAATATTAGTACTCTAGCCATTACAACTGGTCATGAAACACGACTGTATCAGTTTGATCTCACCTTCATTGGATTTGATACCAAGCTTTAAGATTTTGCATAAAGTCATGTTTTCATTTTAACATGAGTTTCTTTTAGCCTTTAAAATGACGTATTCTACGTATCTCAAACGTTAGAACCAATTTTATACACCAAACTTTAGTCTAAGAGAAATACAAATTTGATATATCTTAACAGACAGTTGATATAGAGGGAATGTATTGTGAAATAGTGACTTAACGACTTTACCTACCTGTTAAGGAAATAAAAGGTGCTCGCTCGTCAGAGAGAGAAAAGCAAAGCACGAGTAAACATTATCCATATTGGATTTGAAGTGTTTGTATAGAAAGTCTTAGTGTAGGACAAATGATGTTTCGGTCTCTATTTATGTTTCAGCACAGATACAGTCCAGAAAAACATCAAATCCAACAAGGGAAGAGAGCGGTTTTATACGATTAAGTTATTAACCAACAAGTTATCGAACTCTTTTTTTTTTATACTGTTTACTCACTGTCCATGGGGGCTGGGGGGGATCCACATGTTGCATCATATAAAGTATTTTTACGTTACAACACTCAGTGTAAAGAAATGACCAAGATATTTGGGAGAAATCATTTATTTCTATATAAAATACCCAGATGATCCCTACAGGAATTAGTGAGACTAATTACAATATCGATTTAATTTTGCTTAATTATCAGCCAACGAAGCTTTAAACCCATGAGCATTCCGTTGCGTAAATATTTTAGATAAGTGTGTTTAAAAAGCCAATGAAATATGGACCTCATCAGTAATTTTAGGGTTAAGCTAAGGCTTAAAGGCTGAACAATTAATTTAATGTTTTCTGTCGTAGGGTGTCCTTTAGAAATGGTAAAAAATATATACAGAAAATTAAAATTCTTCCGACAAATCATCATTAAAAGGGTCACTAGTTGTCAGATTAAGAGTTGAACCTTATTGTTTGGCCCACGTCGATAAAGGAAACGTTTGAACTGTGATTTCATGTATGAAATTTACGTTCACTGTATGTAACATAATCATTACATCTGTAAATTTAATATTTCACATCCCCTAACCCTAAATCTGAGACTTTAGAAACTTTTTCTTGTGATTGAACACAAATGTCAGTTTATAAAAATGTTCATAAATCAATGTTAAGCGTCTATAGTATCTCTATTTGCATTCATTATTCACGTTCTTATAATCTATTATAAAGTTAGAAAAAAAAACGACCTTTACACTACAGACAATTCTAAGAGAGCTTATATTTTAACCGACGTTTCGTCTTTGCGGCTCCTTCAGGGATAGTACATATAACAACTAGACCTGAAGAAGACGCAAAGGCGAAACGTCGGTTAAAATATAAGTTCTCTTATAATTGTCTGTAGTGTAAAGGTCGTTTTTTCTAACTTTATTTATCAAAAGTATAAAATTTAAATCTTAATTTATACAAAAAATATATTCATAAATATAAGACGAAAACAAATCAAACGCTGGCATTTGGTCTAAAAATTTTTCTGATATAGAAATATAGATAATTTCTTAAGGAAACTTTAGATCGTATTTATAATCATAATCATAAAATATACTTCAATGATTTGTTTTTCGTGATAATACTTCAAAATAAGAGTAACATTTAGTGAATTTGAACGGCTCAAACCAATCTTTCTGCAGCTGATTTGATCTTAAGTGTACTTTAGTTCCAATTTGTCGTTAAGTGCAAAGCTGCACAATAATGGGCTATCTGCACTGTGCCTAACTCAAGGATCGAACCCCGAATTTTAGCGTTATGAATTCCCCAACTTACGGCTAAGAAATCGTGGAGCACATTTTTGGTTAATTATTAGATTGTATTTCTTGTCTAATAGGTAAATAATTCGATCGTATCCCAACTGTTCTGTTCTTACTGGGAATTAATGTGACTTTAGGTTGTATTTCTTGTCTAATAGGTAAATAATTCGATCGTATCCCAACTGAACGTCACATTAATTCCCAGTAAGAATAGAAGTATAGATCATAAAACTTAGACCAAATCAAAGTATCACTGTACCTACCCCACAACATACAAAACGTCACATTAATTCCCAGTAAGAATAGAATTGTATGTTGTGGGGTAGGTACGGTGATACTTTGATTTGGTCTAAGTTTTATGATCTATACTTCTATTCTTACTGGGAATTAATGTGATGTTATGTATGTTGTGGGGTAGGTACGGTGATACTTTGATTTGGTCTAAGTTTCATGATCTATACTTCTATTCTTACTGGGAATTAATGTGACGTTATGTATGTTGTGGGGTAGGTACGGTGATACTTTGATTTGGTCTAAGTTTTATGATCTATACTTCACAAGTGTCGTTATCTTATATCGTCTGTTGTCTTGTATAGTGATACATCTTAGTTTTTACGCATTGATGTTGTAAATGGTTGTCGCTTGTATCTGTAGTAAAAATTGCAGTTTAAACGCCCAAAACTGGTTTTCAATGTTTAAACCATAATATTTAAATAGAATTTCGGAAAATATTTTTTTATCTTACAATTCAGCCCACATTACGAATTATGGTATTGAACGAAAAGCCTCTTTGGTAATGACTTGTGGAAGAGAAAAATAGATCTGAAATGTTGTGTTTATGCGCCTTGCATTTTGAACTCGCAATGATCAAATTAAGGGGACTCAAAATAAAAAAACACTTTTGCAATTAACGTGATTTTTGTCCAAAATTCTAGGCCAATTCGTGTCTGTTCCAGTTCAATAATGCACGATACTGTTGCTACTTAAATATCTTATTATAGTTTGGTTTTTAACACAGTTTGCACTTATTATTAAGTTCATATTATTCATAACTTGATATAGCTGGTCATTCTTCATTTACAATTTCCTGGGCAACTGTGAAGGTCCATATTATAACCTCTGGTTTTCGTTACAAAGAAACATTTTTCACTCAGGTCTGTATCAAATATAGCTGGTCATTCTTCATTTACAGTTTCCTGGGCAACTGTGAAGGTCCATATTATAACGTAGGCGCTTATCGATTACATATCTAAGATAACTCGTCTAACTAAGGCGACAACAGTAATAGTCCCTTATTCAAAACATATTATTTTGATACATGTTGAAAAATGTTTCTTTGTAACGAAAACTGTAATCAGAGTTTTGGTCAGTTTACTGTGATAGCTAAAATCGTTTATTTTATGCAAAGAAAAAACAGCTAAGATTTTCTATGCTATGCTGATGCACTTTTTTTTACCAGAGTTTTTGCTTTGATAAAGAAGAGTATCTGATGATGTTGCAGAAAATAAAATCGTGAAGTAATTGAAACAAATCAAAAAGACAATGAACCATTGATCAAATTGATGAAAATTCTCTATTTTCTTCAGATATAACAAACTGCAGTTTATCTATATATACAGCAACGAACGTACAAGTAAAATTTCCGAAACAGATCGGAGTGACTGAAGACCATTGATCAAATTTCTTGTTATCCCCTCTTTACTGAAAAAGTATGAAACCGTAATTTTATTTATTTTTTATTTTCAGGCGGATCATTAGTCATTAAACACGAGTTCATCCATGTAGATCCTGTTTAATATTTTGACAGTTCATTTATCTTAAGATCCAATCATTTCTCAAACGCAAACCACAACTGACTAAGAAGGACCATCTGGAATATACGCGTTAGTACTATTTACTATCCGCTTGTTACATTATATAAACGTACTATCTACTCGTCAAGTAGAAAACGTTTGTTTGTTTTGAATTTCGCGCAAAGCTAGCCGTCCCTAATTTAGCAGTGTAAGACTGGAGGGAAGGCAACTAGTCATCACCACCCACCGCCAACTCTTGGGCTACTCTTTTACCAACAAATAGTGGGATTGACCGTCACATTATAAAGCCCCCACGGCTGAAAGGGTGAGCATGTTTGGTGTGACGGGGATTCGAACCCGCGACCGTCAGATTGCGAGTCGAGTGCCCTAACCACCTGGCCATACCGGGCCAGTAGAAAACGTTTTCAATGTATAATTTATTTGTAATGACTTATCAAATTAAAATGTAAGTTCAGACATGCAGAAATTAAACTTTGTTCTTAACAACCCTGAAACACGCTTAATTAGTTTCAAAGCACATATGTATCCATATCTAATAGGTTTTGTTTGTCTGTTTGTAATTAAGCACAAAGCTACACAATGGGCTGTCTGTGTTCTGCCCACCACAGGTATCAAAACCCGGATTCTAGTGTTGTAAGTCTGCAGACATACCGCTGTGCCACTGGCGGAGGGGGCTATCTAATAGGAAGTGTTAGTCTTGACACGTAAACGAAACTTAATTTTCTTTTTATGGGCGTGACTTGTATGTAAGTACCCCTGATTCTCGCGAGATAGATTATTATTAAAAACTTGATTAATTATAGCTAATTCTTAAGACCTGTCATGGAGATATTTTAGAACAATTAATTTTGTATTATTATATTTGTATATTCTTTAAAGTACAATATCTGTTTTCTTATAAACAATCAATATTTAAGATATTTAAACTTGAGGTTATCAATAAAAATTATCATTATCTGTTTTCGGCCTTTGTTAATATAAAAGAATACTGTTGTATTACAACGAATAAAGTTATAAATCCAAACTTACCATCCTTTCGTTATTTTTCTTGTCGTATGAACCTGCACTGTTCAAAGGCGTATCTCCTTCTTTTAATACAGTTACGGTTGTTTCTGGAATTGTCATAGTAACGGTGTCATTTTCTTGGATAGTGCTGCCAGAAGACATCATTTCATCTGTCCGAGGCTTAGTTGTTACTGGTGTTACCGCAGAGACATTGATATTTTCCGAAAATGTACTGCTGAAATACTGGACTTTTTCATCAGCCCAAAGCTCAGTTGTTACAGGAGTTTCCGTAACACGGGCATTTTCCGTGAATGTTGTGTTGAAATGCTGAGCTTGATCATCAGTCCGTGATTGAATCGTTACTTGAGTAACCATAGCAATCCGAGATTCTATAAACAAGAAAAGGTTCTTCATGCTGTTTAGTCTATTTGCTGAATTTCTTCTTTTCTTCTTTCAAAGTTTTATGAGTATTTCTGTACTAAGGAGAAATAGAAGGTATTTCAATTTAAAACTATACTTTGAGATTTGACTTAATTTTGAAATCTTCTATATGAAATGCGAACATACCAATTTGTTTAACACCATGGTTAACACACGTTTCAAATATCAGCATATATTTCTTTTTGTCAGAAATGTAAATACATGCTAGTCCAACATCATACAGTTTTCCTTGGAATACTCAAGATATATTGGAAAATTCCAAACGTTACGTATGAAGCCTCAAGGAACACTCAATATACGTATGTGTGTTCTCGTGCGAAGAGGTCTTTTTGTGGATTAACTTCTTGCAATCTTGTGGCTATACGTCCAGACAAGGAAACAGAACTGGTAAAGCGTGAGTTTTACTGGACACCATCTTGGCCGCTACGATACTAGAAGTATTCAGTCACGCAGAACAAGTATGAGCGAAAGATGAGCAACCAAGTGTAATATTTCGTCGAGTTTTTTTTTCTCGTATTTGCTAACTTCCATTTCCTTCTTTTTCCATTTCAAGTGCATCACTTTCAGACTCATTATTTCTGCCATAAGAGCACTGGTGTCCGTGACCACTCGTCCGGAAGAGCCATTGCCCGGTGAAAGTGAATACTGAATAGCTGTTTTAGAACTGATACTTTGGCGTTTTCCGGGAGTCAACAAGACTAATACGGATATTTTCGAAAAAAAATTTATCGCAAAGCAACAGAGATGGTTTCTGAAATGAAGGTTTTAAGTGGTATAGGACTGACATTTTGGAGTTTCATGGGACGTAAACAAGATTAATACATAGATTTTTAAAATGTTAAAGGCAAAGCAAAAATGACGGTTAACGAAAGTGGAGGTTTTAACTATTTGAGAGCTGATATTTTTGCGTTTCATGGGGCGTAAACAAGATTAATACATAGATTTTTAAAATGTTAAAGGCAAAGCAAAAATTGACGGTTAACGAAAGTGGAGGTTTTAGCTACTTGAGAGCTGATATTTTTGCGTTTCATTGGGCTTAAACAAGACAAATGCAGATATTTTCGAAATGTTCAGTTTGGGTTAAATTTTGCTCAAAGCTACACTAGAGCTACCTGCGTTAGCCATCCCTAATTTAGCAGTGAAATAATAGAGGGAAGACAGCTAGCCATCACCACCCACCTCCAACTCTTGGGCTACTCTTTTACCAACGAACAATGGAATTGTCCGTCACATTATAAGGCTGAAAGGGAGAGAATGTTTGGTGGGATGGGGATTCGAACCTTTCAGATTGCAACTCGAGTGCCCTAACCACCTGGTCATGCCAGGCTTCGAAATTTTCAAAGTAAAGCAATAACGACGGTTACCGAAAGTGAAGGTTTTAGCTATTTTAAAACTGACATTTTAAAGTTTCATGGGTTACAACAAAAATTGTAATATAGAATTTTTTTTAGATATAAAAGATAAAAGTACGAAAGCGTTTTATGGACATATTTAATAGATGTATTCAATTCTGTGAGAAGAACATAAATTTTAATATTTTTTCTTAGGTTTATATTTTAGCTATGATAATTGAATGTAATGTTTTTTGTAACTTACGATTCCATAAATGTTTTGAAGATTTTTAGCAAGAGTTCTGGTAGAAACTGTTACTTAAATATCATGGACCACGATAGTGGTTCATAATGGGGATCGCAAAGAATTGCACAAAACCCTAATAGAACGTTCTGGCAAAAAGCACCTTAAACAGTAAAGATTCAGTTCAAACAACACTTTAAAGCATTTACTATTGATTGCTAAGGCTGAACACGTATAAAGTGCACAAAAAACACGCATGATAGACTTTCAAGGAAATGAAAATCCGCTCAAAACGGCCCGTTTATAATTCTTATTATAATTAATATTCTCTTGCCAGCCTACAACAAAAACGGCTTGGAACATTGCACACAAACTTTTGCGAAAGTCGTAGCTGTATTGAAAAGTCGATTTGTTTCTTTTGTATTTTACATAAGCTAAAAAACATCATAATTATAGTGTAAACGATATTATCATTATCCTTTGAAGTTAGCTTTTTCATGATTACCAGCCAATAATACATGAACATTAGATGTACATACTCAATGCTTTGTACACTATACAATTGGTGTCTTTAGGGAGAATACCCCCTATATTATGTATGAAATGAAGGAGTAAAAAAATCAATACACATAATATTAACTTTTATTACATATAATGGTTGGAGACTGCTTGAATGGGTAATGAAGAAAAACTTTAATATAAGTTGAACATAACAGCAAATGTACAACATTTTATTACATATATTCGTAGAATGATTATTTTAAGGTCTATTTAAAGCGATGTTTTAGATATATATGTTTTATTTGAAAGGGCTGATTTTCTACTGGTAAAATTTTATAAGCGTTTAGTAGGAGTTGTGTCTTAGTTTCGGCATATATTTGCCCATTGCTATACATTATATATAGAGAGAATTTCGTTACACAGAAACTATAAATGTTCACTATCCTCTTAAACAAATCTCCAAGACCTTCTCCAGCTGCATCTTAACATTTTACATCCCGAACTAATGCGATCAAATAGTCATGAACCATATCAGCTAGCTACTAGCTATGCTTATCATCACAATATGAATAAATAAATTGGGGATTTAAAAACCTACAAATAGGGATCGTAAAAAAGTAAGGAAACAAGGCTGGGGATACTGGAGACATTATTTACTCAAACTACAAACCCCTATTTCGACTCCATCCTGTTACCTAGAATTACGTTTGGTGGAGTCAAAATGGTGATTTATAGTTTGAGTAAATAATGTCTACAGTATCTCCAGTCTTGTTTCCTTACTGTTTTACGATCCCTATTTGCAGGTTTTTAAATTCCTAATTTTCTATTTATCTTAGCCCGCGATCCTGTGTAGTACTTACTATTTACAGTATCTCCAGCCTTGTTTCCTTACTGTTTTACGATCCCTATTTGCAGGTTTTTAAATTCCTAATTTTTATCTATCTTAACCCGCGATCCTGTGTAGTAATATCTATTTGTGATGCGTTAAGGAAAGTACGTTAACCATAGATTGGTCAAAAATATGGTTTATCATGTTATTGTTGTGTATTTCATGGGTGCTGCGTGATTACTAACTGATATAAAACGAATTTCAGACAATTTTGTTTCTTTAACAACGTGAAGCAAACCGTATTACATGATTATCTTACGATTATCTATAAATCGCATTACTTTACCGTAAAACCCACAGAGCCGAGAGTTGTGTATAATCCTATTGTGACTGGACCTCGGTTGACTGAATTCGTTCTCAGACACTTAAAAACGGGATTGGCTGTCCACAGCGTGACATTCATTATTGTCTACTAGGGTGCGCTGTGGCAGTCTAACGTAATTACCATTCTACCTTGACAAATTGACAGATTTCTGCTATTCAAAGAAGCTTCTTATTAAATTTATAACTGTCGTATTGAATAAGTCACATCAATGATCTTTTGAAATATGAATACAAATGTTTTATATAACACAAAACGGATTAAAAGATGTTTCCGCAACAACTTCTGATAGAATGTATATAATATCAAACCTCAGTCCCACTTAAACATGTAAATATCAAACCTCAGTTCCACTTAAACATGCAAATATCAAACCTCAGTTCCACTTAAACATGTAAATATCAAACCTCAGTTCTACTTAAACATGTAAATATCAAACCTCAGTTCCACTTAAACATGTAAATATCAAACCTCAGTTCCACTTAAACATGTAAATATCAAACCTCAGTTCCACTTAAACATGTAAATATCACACCTCAGTTCCACTTAAACATGTAAATATCAAACCTCAGTTCCACTTAAACATGTAAACAAGTAAAGTTCAGACTATTGATGCGGTTAATTAATTAATTAACATTTAGTGCTTGTAGTTTTGATAATTCTACGACGTCTACATAATTAGATTTCATAAGAAAACCAATTTTTGTTGTTGTTTTTTTGAATAATGTCCTTATCGTACTGCTCCCTAGTGGCTCAGCAATAAGTCTGAAGGCACACAACGTCATAAACTGGGTTTCGGTACCCGTAGTGGGCACAACACAGGTGGCCCATTGTGTAGCTTTGCGATTAACAACAAACAAACTTCATATTACTAATCTTCTTTTATACAAAAACCATTTCAACTATAGATATTACTTAAATATAAGCTGTTAAAATCTTTGTTTCTTTGTAATTAAGCACAAAGCTACACAATGGGCTATCTGTACTCTGCCCACCTCGAATTTCGAAACCAAATTTTTATATCACTACAACGCTTCTTGTTTGTTTGTTTGAACTTGAACGCAAAACTACACAATGTACTATCTGTGCTCTGCTCACTATGGGTATCGAAACCCGGTTTCTAGCGTTGTAAGTCCGAAGACATACCACTGTGCTACTAAGGAGCTCTTATATATAAGTTTTGGTGTAAAATACATTTTTATATAACAATGATAAACTTCAGACTTCAAATCAACTTCACACTTCTTTTGTTAAAATAAAGTACTTAAATCAAAATAAAACCTTCCAATATTTTCTATTTAACGTCTTTAGAATAAAGCAGAAATCTTCTGAAAAATATAATGATGTAACGTTTTAAATCTTTCAATCTAACCTAATCTGTCTACCTAAGCTGCAGTCATCCCTCGTTGGATGTAGTTCTCTGTCAGACCATTCCAGTATTTACTGTTCTTAGCATACCGTGTCCATTTGATTCCGACTTGCGCCACTATATCGTCTCTCCATCTTCTCTCTTGCCTTCCTTTAGATCTTTTCGTCGTCCTAGGTTGCCATTCCATTATTCTTGGCCCGGCATGGCCAGGTGGTTAGGGCACTCGACTCGCAAGTTGAGGGTCGCGGGTTCGAATCCCCGTCACAGCCCTTTCAGCCGTGGGGGCATTATAATGTGACGGTCAATCCCACTATTCCTTGGTAAAAGAGTAGCCCAAGAGTTGGCGGTGGGTGGTAACGACTGGCTGCCTTCCCTCTAGTCTTACACTGCTAAATTAGGGACGGCTAGCGCAGATAGCCCTCGTGTAGCTTTGCGCGAAATTTAAAACAAACAAACAAACAAATCCATTATTCTTTATGTCCACCTATTATCAAAATACCTTGCTACATGTCCAGCCCATCTTGTAATGTACCATACTATCTTTCAGTAAAAATAAGTATATTTTGTTTGTTTGTTTCGAATTTCGCGCAAAGCTACACGAAGGCTATCTGCGCTAGCTGTCCCTAATTTCGCAGTGTAAGACTAGAGGGAAGGCAGCTAGTCGTCACCACCCACCGCCAACTCTTGGGCTGCTCTTTTACAAACGAACAATGGAAATGTCCGTCACATTATAAGGTCCCCACGTCTGTTTTGGTGGGACGGGGATTCGAACTCGCGACCCTCAGATTGCGTTAGTTTCAAAACCTTAAAATTATATCTAAGACGATATAAACGTTTACAAAATTTTAAATAATGTATTTATTTTTAATGCAGTAACAAGAAATAAATTTCCGGAAAAGCCCAGTGGTTGCATAAAAAATACTCACTTTTTTTACGATATTTACGGATATCAGTGAATCATCATTGATTACTTACATTTAGAGAGTTTCATAATAGCCCCTCAGTGGTAATGCAGTGGGCTTATAACGCTAAAAATCAGGTTTTGGTACCTGCAGAGGGCAGAGCACAGACAGCCCATTGTGTAGTTTTGTGCTTTACAACAAACAAACACGTTAATTCAAAGTTCGTGTTTTAAACTTGTATTATAAGTATCATCTCATCAAAAAAAATTAAAAGGCCATTCTAAGCTGTCTTTGTAATTTTTTCTTTCGTCATCAAGACTATGAATTGTAGGGATAAAGAAACGAGAAACCATTTGTTAAACTAATTTTTGTGATTTACAACCTTCATTAGTAATGCTGAACGAGAATAGTAAAAACAAAACAAGACTAGGTCTGCCGTAGTAGTGGTGTGATAGATTAGGTTGTACATTTTCTTCTCATGAATAATTTAAAAGAATAAATTAGTAGCAGCAAAGCTACATATTCTTCAAATGCTTTTATAAAAATAAGTTTACTGTAACATGCAAATAAAGCTGACTTTGGCTTTGGCCAAAACCAAATTGATGTCATAAAATACGAACATGTTTTACCATAAACTTAACAAACGGTCCATGATGTTCAGCATAAATCTTGTCTCTTGTTATCAGCCAAGAACAGTATTTCATGAAACTTATGTAGTCAGCCTCGTTCACGTAAACAAGCTAGCTTTTGGTGGAGCAGTTTTATACGGATTTGATACTGATTTTGAAGCTGGCGAATTAGCGGTTTATTAGTGTGTTGATTTAGATTCATCTGTAGCTCTGTCTTTAGACAACAAAAAAATAACTTAAGCACACTATTCTCCAGGTAGACGAATGAGAAGACAAGTGATATCAGTTTGAATTTTTATTATTGGCATAATATTATAGAGTTAAAGCAAACAGCGGCGGATCCAGAAAGGGGGCCCAAGCCCCCTGTGCCCCCCTTTTTTGGCGACAATAAAAGAAATTTATGTGCAAATATTTATTTTATGTATTTGTACTCATCATACCCACTTTTGGTTTGCATTCGTTTGGTTATCTAATTTCTTCAGCCGTTTACAAACGTATGCTGAACAGAGAGGAGGGAAGGCTAGTGAATCCAATATAACCCCAGGACCTCCTATAAGCGCTCGCTCGCTCCCTCGCGGGGCCCTACGCGCCCTATTGTTGGGCCCTACCTTTCGATCAACTCTGGATCCGCCACTGGGAAACAATAAATGCATTTATCAGCATAATACTAATATTATGCCAGCATAGCTCACATAACTCTAAAATAAAGAATAGCCTCGATTTAAGTTTAGCTTCCAAATATACAGTGTCGAGATTAATTTTTTATTCCACTCTACATGCCACTAAAGGATAATAACACTAAGTTATGTTCCATCGAAACTGCTTCCACCTCTATTTATTCCATCTAATCTAACGGCCATGTTCATGCACTATTAGCTGGACACCAATTTCCATTGTGACAATCTTCTTTGTTAAACAGCAAGGTCAATCTTAATCCGCACATCTTAAAAGTTCTACAGATCCTCCATTATGCATGAACCTCAGCTTCCAAGGCTATGTTTAAAGGTGCAAAAGGCACGAAAGTCCAGCACAACTGCATTAGGAAACTTGACAGTTATGAATTCGATTTTGATTGCTTACTGCCAAGTTATCAACCTCTTTTTTCCCTTTTCTCATGAAAATAGCCATTTATTTTAAGATCATATAGTTGGAAAGAAAGACG
>NW_013666732.1:259162-261368 GCF_000517525.1 Limulus polyphemus | reverse complement strand
AAACCTTCCAATATTTTCTATTTAACGTCTTTAGAATAAAGCAGAAATCTCCAAAATCTTCTAAAAAATATAATGATGTAACGTTTTAAATCTTTCAATCTAACCTAATCTGTCTACCTAAGCTGCAGTCATCCCTCGTTGGATGTAGTTCTCTGTCAGACCATTCCAGTATTTACTGTTCTTAGCATACCGTGTCCATTTGATTCCGACTTGCGCCACTATATCGTCCCTCCATCTTCTCTCTTGCCTTCCTTTAGATCTTTTCGTCGTCCTAGGTTGCCATTCCATTATTCTTGGCCCGGCATGGCCAGGTGGTTAAGGCACTCGACTCGCAATTTGAGGGTCGCGGGTTCGAATCCCCGTCACACCAAACATGCTCGCCCTTTCAGCCGTGGGGGCATTATAATGTGACGGTCAATCCCACTATTCGTTGGTAAAAGAGTAGCCCAAGAGTTGGCGGTAGGTGGTAACGACTAGCTGCCTTCCGTCTAGTCTTACACTGCTAAATTAGGGACGGCTAGCGCAGATAGCCCTCGTGTAGCTTTGCGCGAAACTCAAAACAAACAAGTCTAGTACAACTGCGTTAGGAAATTTAACAGTTATGACGTCGACTTTCATTGCTTATCGCCATGATTTAAACTTCTTTGATCCCTTTCCTCGTGAAAATAGCCATTGATTCTAAGATGATGTAGTTGGAAACTTTTGTTGTATAAGCTTTCGTTAACTTCAATTCTTGTTTATTATGCTTAGCTTCATTGCAACGGATTATTGGGTTAGAGTGTCCTTTTTCATAACAATAGCTTTGATTTTGCACATAGGGCGTTGCTCAAGATTGGTTTGAGTTCATTGCAACGGGTTAAAGTGTTCTCTTTCATAACAATAGCCTTCATTTTGCACATAGGGCGTTGCTCACATTAATTTGAGTTCATTGCAACGGGTTAGAGTGTTCTCTTTCATAACAACAGCCTTCATTTTGCACATAGGGCGTTGCTCCAAAATAGTTTGAGGTGCAGGTTTGAAGCCTGTTGCTCTTGTAAACACTCTGTAGTGCGAGTTTTCCCTCTTTCACGATAAACATTAGAGGCTGCCTTTTGGGAATTGTTGTTTATTTTTTATTGTTATTTACTTATTTTTATTTAAATAATTTACTAATCTCGCTGTACTTGAACAAAGCTACAAAAACTCCTCAGGCACAAAATCTACCCTGACAACATTGCACTGTAGAATTTTGGTAATTTACCGTGAATTAAATATAATGATGTTAAACATGTCACAAATGACGTCATGCCTCGTACTTGGGGCAACATTAGCATATACAAACGATTCATATCAAGAGGGATTATCCCCCTATATTTGGAGCCTGATGACTCGTAAAAATAGCTGTGCGTGAACCACAACTTATATTTTTAATAA
This sequence comes from Limulus polyphemus, assembly GCF_000517525.1. Taxonomy (NCBI): domain Eukaryota; kingdom Metazoa; phylum Arthropoda; class Merostomata; order Xiphosura; family Limulidae; genus Limulus; species Limulus polyphemus. The sequence continues at coordinate 259,955 of NW_013666732.1, read as the reverse complement.
AATATTACTTAGAGTATATATATGTATCTTCCATCGAGGATTAATCATACTTTGTGTGCCAGATCCAATGCTGCCCTTGGAACGTTTTCATCATAATCAATTATGCCATTATTATGCATTGTTGTCAAAACCTATAACTTCCACTGTAAAACAATTATTCAAAGGACAGTTAACTCAATTTTATACTACACGTATTGATAAAATTTTCACATTACATCAATTGCACTTTCCAAGAACGTATTTAACTAAGCTAAATGCGCAAAGTTCCTTTGGTGCAGTCGGGAGACTCTATAGTTATGTTGGAGAAACAGAGGACATGAATACCAGTCTGATTCCCCATGGCTTATAGATGGTTGTACAGTCAGGGGACTCTATAGTTATGTTGGAGAAACAGAGGACATGAGTACCAGTTTCACTCCCCATGGCTTATAGATGGTTGTACAGTCAGTGGACTCTATAGTTATGTTGGAGAAACAGAGGATATGAATACCACTTTGATTCCCCATGGCTTATAGATGGTTGTACAGTCAGTGGACTCTATAGTTATGTTGAAGAAACAGAGGACATGAGTACCAGTTTCATTCCCCGTGGCTTATAGATGGGTGTACAGTCAGGGGACTCTATAGTTATGCTGGAGAAACAGAGGACATGAGTATCAGTTTCATTCCCCATGGCTTATAGATGGGTGTACAGTCAGGGGACTCTATAGTTATGTTGGAGAAACAGAGGACATGAGTATCAGTTTCATTCCCCATGGCTTATAGATGGGTGTACAGTCAGGGGACTCTATAGT
>NW_013666732.1:255944-258512 GCF_000517525.1 Limulus polyphemus | reverse complement strand
TTTACATAAAGATTATTTCACCACTTGTTCCCGTGGTGGATTCATGTACCTTTGTGTACATAAAGATTATTTCACCACTTGTTCCCGTGGTGGATTCATGTACCTTTGTGTACATAAAGATTATTTCACCACTTGTTCCGTGGTGGATTCATGTGACTTTGTGTACATCAAGATTATTTCACCACTTGTTCCCGTGGTGGATTCATGTGACTTTGTGTACATAAAGATTATTTCACCACTTGTTCCCGTGGTGGATTCATGTGACTTTGTGTACATAAAGATTATTTCACCACTTGTTCCCGTGGTGGATTCATGTGACTTTGTGTACATAAAGATTATTTCACCACTTGTTCCCGTGGTGGATTCATGTGACTTTGTGTACATAAAGATTATTTCACCACTTGTTCCCGTGGTGGATTCATGTGACTTTGTTAACATAAAGTCTATTTCGCCACGTTTGTAAACTCACTCTTGTTATTCAAATGTGATACGATTTTTTGTTTACACACTTCTCATTGATTACATATGAATATCAAACATATTTCTTCGTATATCTCTTTTGCATCTTTTATATCTTATCTAAGTGTGACTCATTGTTCATTAACACTGACGTTTCGCCTTGTCTTTCCTTCCCTCGAAGTGTATATATATATATTCACGTGTTTTGTTTTTTTTCATCGAAATGTCATATATATCCTGTAATGCGTCGAAAGAAAACTTCTTGAAAAGAGAGAACCATCCCTTAGGATACGGTCCATTTGAGCTAGCTATCGTGCCAGTTAAGGTTCTAGCTAACAACAGAAGATCTGGTGAAGCTGGCCCGTGGGGATAGGCTGTCTCAAGGTTTCAACTGGGTAAACTTAAATGTGTACAGGCTACATACCGACGGAGCGTTACAAAGCATAAAAAAACGGAAAGTAAGTACAATGACAATGGTAGAAGAGAGGATTAGAGGGGCCACAAAAGCTTTTGTAAAAACGTTCTTCAGACAATAAGACTAACCACACGAGGGCAAAACGTTGACAAAGCCTTTCTTTATCATCGACACCTTAAAATAGCTATTATATTCCAAATAAAAAGCTTGTAAAGTGTGTAAAGGTTCGGGAACCTAAATAGAAGTTGAAAACCTTAATAATATATAGATTTGAGCAGACCCTTGAGGATATATGCTTCTCCTTCCTTCGTTTGTGAATGAATCTTTGGCTCAGTAAAGTTTTATACGGGAAAACTGAACAAAATAATCTATATAGTGCATACAAAATATTGTGAAATTACTTAAAAGTATATACGTGAATTACAATATGAAGTTCTCTAGCATGCGCTTCAAATTCAGGTAATGTTATTCGTTTACAAGTTGTAGTTATCTAACCAAAACACTTGTAATGTTTACAAATTTGAAGTTATATAATGAAACTATCCAATCACAGATCACTAAAACTTGAAGCTATATATAATAAAACTATCCTGTCATACATCACTAAAACTTGAAGCTATATAATGAAACTATCCTATCATAGATCACTAACACTTGAAGCTATATAAGGAAACTATCCTGTCATAGATCACTAAAACTTGAAGCTATATAATAAAACTATCCTATCATAGATCAATAAAACTTGAAGCTATATAATGAAACTATCCTATCATAGATCAATAAAACTTGAAGCTATATAATAAAACTATGCTATCATAGATCTATATTTTAAAAAGCGTTGTAGTGATATAGCTTGAAGCTATGCAATGAAGATATCCTATCATAGATCATTATCTTTATCAAGGAGTTGTAGTGATATAATAACTTGTAGCTATATAGCGACACTATCCTACCACAGACCACTATTTTAAACAAGGAGTTGTAGTGATATAATACATTGAACCTTTACGATGAGAATATCATATGGCTGGTCTGTGTTCTTTTTTATTTTTAACAAATGTATTTTTTTTTACCTAGAAAGTTTCTTATTAATCAAAATATTTGTTATAAATTAAAAATCTGAATTATTCGTTTTAAGTGTAATCTTCACATAGGTATTATTCATCATATATTAATTAAGACTAACATATTAATATTAAAAAAATCATTTTGATTTATTTACAACTACACCTAAGGCAAACCAGAAAAAAAAACGTGTATTCTATTTAAGATGTACAGAAGAAATGTTTGGGCGGCTTCAATTTTACATATTTGTTTTAGTACAAATTGTAATCTAAACAAACAAACAAAAAATTTAGACAATATATGTCTGATTTAACACAGATACCAGGTAGCCATTGGTTAGACGTACTATCTCAATATGAAGGTCGCGGGTTCGAATCCCCGTCTCACCAAACGTGCTCGCCTTTTCATCCGTGGGGTCGTTATAATGTGACGTTGAATCTCACTATTCATTGGTAAAAGAGTAACCCAAGAGTTGACGGTGGGTAATGACGACTCGCTGCCTTCCCTCTAGTCTAACACTGCTAACTTTAGGCTAACGCAGATAGACCTCTTGTAGCTTTGTATAAAATTCAACACAAACAAAACTGTGAGTATGATGTGTTACGTATTAGAATTTAAATGGAGCTAAC
>NW_013666732.1:251112-255031 GCF_000517525.1 Limulus polyphemus | reverse complement strand
GAGAATAGGTGGGAGTTTCGTAATACATATTTAACAGTATAAGCCATGTATGTTTCTAAATATAAATTTAATCTAAACAAACGTTGATATTCAAATAAGTATATTATAACAAATTCGTTACAGATGTCATACCGAGTTAATATTAAAAACACAAATATGTACACCGTACAAAACATGAATGGGACTGCACATTAAATGGACAAAGGAAACTAAAGGTTGTCACAATATTTGTTCTTACTGTTAACCAGCTACATACAGTCATCAATAACTTCAGATCATACCAGGCTACCTATATAGGTCAGAACTAAAACTATAGTCTTAGCAAATAAAATAGTTTATTTAATATACCAGTCTATACAAGGAACTTATAATGTCATAAATCAAAAACTAAACTTTATAATGACTAGAATGCATTGAATTATCAATTGGGTACTCTCGTCGTTATCGACATTTTCGGTCATAATACCAATAATATCTCACGAGGTTCGGCCAGCTTAGGAAAGTTAAGTTAGGTGTAAGTCCAAGTACTAAGTCAACAACGCAAAACATTTTCACAATATATATCTATATATGCTAATTTAAATGAAAAATAATAAAAATAAACTTTATATATATCAAACATTTTAATCAATGATGTTGATGAAATTAACATTAGAGAAGACAGAAAGAAATGTAACTTTACAGAAGTTCTAGAAACTTCTGATAAACTACTTGATAACATGAAAATATGTATATATCATTTTTACATGTTGTAATATGCGCTGTTGGGATGTACCGTCTTTAGTTTATAAAAAAAAAACTTATTTGATAAGCCCCACTGCCAATGGCTCAGCGGTAAGTCTGAGGACTCACACCGCTGAAAACCGGGTTTTGATACTCGTGGTTGGCACAGCACAGATAGCCTCTTGTGTAAAGTTGCGCTTAACCACAAACAATCTTATTTGTTAAGTACTTTCTTAGATGCATTCGAGTTGAGGTTTAGGTGTACGTCCAATTCAGTGAGAAACTTTCTTTCGAACTTTTTGAGAAGGTATCATAAACATACCTAAAAACAATTACAACGAATACTTCAAAATATAAGTGACACCCGAAAAAATGCACCACCACCCCCAAGTGGCAGAGCGGTAAGTCTGCGGATTTATAACGCTAGAAACCGGGTTTCGATATCCATGCTTTCCCTCCAATTGAAAACTGGGAGGCTAAGTAATAATGAATTATTTTGCACCATTTTTATTGAGAGTAAAATATTTATTTCTATATCCTTATTTACTTCACATACAAAAATAACGAAACAGAAACATTCACGAGCTCAACAATTGGATCGAATTATAATACAAAAATTACATTTCAGGATAACTGAATTTTTTTGGTGATTCGTAGAAGTTTGTTTTCGGGAATTTTTAACTTCAACCTAATCAATGCGCAACAGATCACGTTGTTTCCTCCGTGCCCCCAGTGGCACAGCAGTACATCTGCGGACTTGTAGCGCTAAAAACCAGGTTTCGATACCTGTGGTGGGCAGAGCACATACAGCCCAATGTGTAGCTTTGTGCTTAATTACAAACAAGCAATTTTGCTCTGTATCGCTTTCCACGCAGAAAAAGGCTTGCGTGTCTCAAAATATCTTAAGGCACGACCGAAGAAATAAAGCGGGAACAAAACAAAGTATTGTCTTGTTACGTCAAAGCAGGACTTAATCATTCATGAGAGACTACCTTTTTTTCAGAGTATATCGCCTTGATATTTTATAAACTTCCGGGACAATGACTGAGTCAGCGACCGAGAGAGGCTTAACTGAGATATCCCTCACATCTTTTCAGAGCTATATAAAGAATACTCAACTCAGGAGGAATGAAAATTTTATATTTTTTTAGTTTTGTTATTCATCCAAACAAATAATCAATACATTGACGAACCGAGTTCTTTAACTAACTTAAGACAATATTTAAAGTGTTTTCTATAATGTCATTTCACTGTTTGATTGGACAAAATGTGGTTGATTTTTTTTTAACCACGCCATTGAATCTTGTGATGCACCACACTTGTTGTCTTTCATAACAACCAATCATGTTTGCTTTTATTTGTAGAACTACGTGCGCTAGTTCCTGATTTTGAGCGTTATGAGCCATCTAGCTTACCATTGAGACGCGTTGTCAGCAGTTATATGTGATTGTTATACACCCTAATCTTTTAATCCCAAATTCGGTTGATCAGTTATGAGCCATCTAGCTTACCATTGAGACGCGTTGTCAGCAGTTATATGTGATTGTTATACACCCTAATCTTTTAATCCCAAATTCGGTTGATCAGGATTTACAACAAACGATATATTTGATCATCCATAGTTTCTCTAACCTGTCTTACTCAGTTTTAGGATAGACTTTGGATCAACGTTTTGACCACTTTTAATTCAGCTTTTAACTCCTGAAATATATAATATGATGTTCACAATACTCTTGATAATTTCAAAAATAACGTTATGACTATGTCGAATATAACCCTAAAATTCAGGGCTTCATCTGTGCGAGTGGAATGTGCCAAAGTTATTGATTAAGGTTCCTTGGTTCACGCCCTACTACAACCAATAAAAAATATGGGGCCGTTATAAGAGTAGCTCTCAAATCCTACTATTCGGTCTGACAAGAGTAGTTTAAATGTGTAGTTAACTAGTTGCTTTTCCTCTAATCTATCACTGCTATATTAGGGACAGCTAGTGCAGAAAGCTCCCGAGTAATTCGTCGCGAAATCCAACTAATAAATAAACCGATCCACGTGTTGTACACAGCGTATATTTGTGCTACAAAGAATTAAACTAAGTGTAACAACTGCTACCATAAGTTATGCAACATCATCAGTAAGTGTAAATACTGTAACTACAAAGCTACATAATGGGCTCTCTGCGCTCTGCCCACCACGGTTATCGAAACTCGGTTTTTAATATTGTAAGTCCGCAGACATGCCGCTGTGCCACTGGGGGGGGGGCAGGGTAATTACTACAGATAAAATAAAAACGTAACAATACTTCAAAGAATGGCCAAGGTTATTAAAACTATTATTACAAAACTAACAATATCAACAAGTCCTTTTAGTCTTTCATTTACAGAACAAAAAAAAATGTTCAAAGTTGTTTCTGTAGTTAGTTTCTTTCAACATTTTGTTAGCCCTGCAAAGTCAATCTTATTAAGATGATGTGATCAAATATGTGATTTTTTTCTGTTTGTGTTGCTCTTTACATAACTCACGTATTGAGTTAAATACTGAAGTGGTTTTATTTTATTGATAAACAACGTGTATAATTATCAATTCCCATTCGTCCTATAGGAGCTCGGCGGTAAGTTTCATGGCTTAAAAGGCTAACATTCGGGGATTCGATCCCCCATGACAGATAAAGTGCTAATAGTCTATTGGGTAGCTTTGTGATAAAACAAGCAAAGATGGATCGCCCAATTAAATGGCCTACTTATCCATAGTGCTTCGGGGCTTTGTTATTATTAACAAAATTCTGGCACGTATTCATCCAATTCCGATTTATTGTACTAGACCAACAGTATAAGTCAATGACAGTTCGGTTGCACATACACAAAGACATATGCACGAAAAGAAAACAGAAGAACTGCAAAACAAACAAACAAATCTATAATAATACCAGACAAAATGTATAACAAATTAAGAAGTTGCCTCAGAACTTAATTAACTGTGATAAAAATACCAAATAGCGCAAAATAATCTTATATATATATTGCGAACCGTGGTGTCTGTTTGAGCGTTCGTTTGTCTCCCGTTTGAAAAGCTGCGCACGCAGGCAAAGCTCAACATTCATTTTTGAAATGCCGGGAGAACAGGCACGAATAATATTGATGACAAATATTTTTTCACCAGCACGATTTCTATACTAAACTGTTAGTAATTAATCACACCA
>NW_013666732.1:248693-250622 GCF_000517525.1 Limulus polyphemus | reverse complement strand
GGGAGAACAGGCACGAATAATATTGATGACAAATGTTTTTTCACCAGCACGATTTCTATACTAAACTGTTAGTAATTAATCACACCAAAAGGTGGCGTAACTTAAAGAATAAAAATGTCGATTTCCCGTATGTTATTGTTGAGTGGCATAGATGAAGTCCTCGACAATTATCTTTCGCGGTTGGCGGTATAAGTAACTCAGAATTTTTAGCTCTGAGTGAAACCAAGAGTGCAACACAATTAACCTTTTTAAAGTAAATGAAATAATTTAAATTGATAGATTAATTTAAACTTTTCCGTCACTGGGGACGAGTACTTTTGTTAGATTAGCTTAAACTTTTCCCGTCACTGGGGATGGGTACTTTTGTTAGATTAGCTTAAACGTTTCCCGTCACTGGGGACGAGTACTTTTGTTAGATTAGCTTAATCTTTTCCCGTCACTGGGGACGGGTACTTTTGCTCGTCATTATATAAACACCCCATACTAATAACAAAAGCCAACTTCATATTGCTTGTAAGATGAGACAGTTTAGTAGTATTTAACTTAAAGTAGGAACGACAAAATGCAAACGTTCAAATAAATGTATACAAATATTACATTTAGTATGCCGCACTTGTGCAAAAAACATTAAGCCATAACCTTCCTTCTAACAAGCAACGACTACCGCTGAATGACAAATAAAAAACTGATGTTCATATTCACAACGAAACGAGGTCTGATGTAATCTGATTTAGTTTTTACTTGAGTATCTTTTCGATCAGTGTTATTGATAAACTGGCTCAGATTGTTAAACTTATGTAACATGCCGATAAAATGTGGAAATAACCAAATATCTGATGCAAAACTGCAACCATATTTCTTTGTACTCGTTTCAAATTTTCAGTATCTGTAAACTCTCGACTTAGTAAGCCTTGGAGACAACTCACTGTAACAGCGCCATCTGTGTGTAGAATTCATGTGTAGCTGCAAACTCATTATTGTTTTGGATAAAATAAATTGATTAATTAAAATGCTAGTTAACCGAGTTATCTTTAAAATGTAATTTATATCAAAATATATGTTTCTTCTCTTCTTTTTATATTCAAACCTGATAGGAGCCGATATCACTTCAGGAAATAAATTTTTTGCTTGACATTATATATCAAATAAAAAGTAAAGGAGGTAAAAGTGACCCCCCCCCCCCGTTGCTTAAAATATGCATTTTTAGTTGTAATTAGCTCCTTTAAATATTGACTGTGAAACATGTGAGCCATGCCATTCAAACACTTGCCATATATATTTGGTTAGTGGTTGATCATGGTTAGTGGTTGATCATGGTTGCATTTACAAAATCACCAATTCCTTTTGAAAAATGTTTGTTTTTTAATATTTCTAATTAATAATAAAAGAAATTAAGAGGTTCGGTTCAGTCATGGGAAACTCATACGGCCATGAACAATACAGCCATTAGAAAAAGTGTCATCAGCATAAATCCTTATCCCAATCTCAAAATAACCTTTACTCTGATTTTAAATGTATGTCGTTATTAATGTCTAGGAGAAACTGATTGTTACTGTGACATTCCTAACTTCCAATTCACATAATAAAAAAAAACGAAACTATTGTTTTCTTGCAGCTAAAATTATTACTTTTCTATTTTACATTTTACAAACTAAACTGCTTTTTACTTAAATCTTACAATTGAAGTTGTTTATTACTTTTATCTATCATCCGAAATTACTCTTACTCCTATCTTAAAGCGGAATCTATTTATTACATTGAACTTTTACCGAAATTATTTTTACTTCTATCTTACTTCAGAAATTGCTTATTACTTCTAGCATTTACCGAAAATATTTTACTTCTATCTTACTTCAGAGGCCCGGCATGGCCAGGTGGATAAGGCGCTGGACTCACAATCTGAGGGTCGCGGGTTCAAATCCCCGTCAC
>NW_013666732.1:243943-248672 GCF_000517525.1 Limulus polyphemus | reverse complement strand
ATTTGCGCGAAATTCAAAAACAAACAAACAAACTTACTTCAGAAATTGATTATTGCTTCTAACTTTTACCGAAATTAATTTTACTTCTATCTTACTTCAGAAATTGATTATTACTTCTAACTTTTACCGAAAATATTTTACTTCTATCTTACTTCAGAAATTGATTATTACTTCTAACTTTTACCGAAATTAATTTTACTTCTATCTTACTTCAGAAACTGTTTATTACTTCTAACATTTACCGAAAATATTTTACTTCTATCTTACTTCAGAAATTGATTATTACTTCTAACTTCTACCGAAATTAATTTTACTTCTATCTTACTTCAGAAACTGTTTATTACTTCTAACATTTACCGAAAATATTTTACTTCTATCTTACTTTAGAAATTGATTATTACTTCTATCTTTTACTGAAATTATTTTTACTACTATCTCACTACAGAAACTCTTTAGTATTTATATTATGAGACAGAAAGAAAAAGTACCCCCTTCCCATGGTGGGCAGAGCACAGATAGCCCATTATGTATCTTTGTGCTTAACTTCAAAACAAACAAACAGAAAGAAAAAAAAACTGTTTTTAACAAATACTCATAAGCGTAGATATTTTTGGGGAAAGTTTATAATTAAAGAACGTGGAAAATTGTTGGTATGCTTAATATAGTCAGTTTAAACCTAACATAGATGTAGAGTAATACATTTATTTATATTACTCATCTTTAATGGAGTTTCATATTTTTAACGCTCATGTTACTGGAGGACATTTAGGCTTACATTTAATTAATTTGTATGTTTGTGTGTGTGTGTGTGTGTGTGCTTGCATAATATAATCTGCATATTTCGTTTCCATGTTCTTGTTGGAAAGTTTATCACCGCGACGATGACAAGTTTCATTTCAAGTGAAATTCGATTAAGATTTTTTTTTAAATAATCAACGATGTGTTTATTCCCTGGTTTTTATATGCATCAATAGTGGATCAATAGTAAAATTCGGGGTTCGATTCCTGCGATGAACAAAGCTTAATATTTTATCCCGACTAAACTCACGACGTTATGTCACACTCGAGTAGTGGAAAACAATTAATAAATCGTGAACATTTAATAAAACTGACATAGCTTTTCATTAAAACAAGGTTCATGATTTCTTTCAAAATCTGTAAGATCTGGTAAACCTATTAAAATATTGAAAAACGAATTAACTAATTTGCACAACTCTGTCTTTCTCCCATCTCAGATGGGAAATAATACAAGTTAAGTGGTCATCAAAGTGGTCTACCATTTTAATGCAGTTGTATTGTTTGTTGAATTTCGCGCAAAACTACTCAAAGTCGATCTGCACTAATCGTTCATAACTTTGAAGTGGCATACCAGAAAAAAGACGAGTAGGTAGTCAACATCGTCCACTGCAAATTCTTGGGCTATGCTAATCGAATAGTTGGATTTGACCGTTTCACTTATAACTCACCCACGACCCCCAAAGTGTTTTGTTTTGGGAGGGAGCGTGAACCATGGAACCTCGGATCCACATTCTGGCACATTAACTACACATCTTAATTCAGAGCTCTGTGGTTTGCTTTGAATTTCGCGCAAAGCTACACGAGGGCTATCTGCACTAGCCGTCCCTGATTTAGCAGTGAAAGAGTAGAGACAAGGCAGCTGGTCATCACCACCCTCCACCAACTCTTGGGCTACTCTTTTACCAACGAACAGTGTGATTAACCGTCACTTTATAACGTCCCCACGGCTGAAAGGGAGAGCATGTTTGGTGTGAAGGGGATTCGAACCCGCGACCCACAGATTGCGAGTCGAGCGCCCTAACCACCTGGAACTGATCAGGGAAATATTTTCTCCATACTGCGACACGCTACTCTGTGTAGTTTTTTCCAAAATGCGACCCACAGATTGCGAGTCGAGCGCCCTAACTACCTGGAACTGATCAGGGAAATATTTTCTCCATACTGCGACACTCTACTCTATGTAGTTTTTCCAAAATACGACCCACAGATTGCGAGTCGAGCGCCCTAACCACATGGAACTGATCAGGGAAATATTTTCTCCATACTGCGACACTCTACTCTATGTAGTTTTTCCAAAATTGCTTTCGATAATTTAATCACCCACTCTTCATTTCTTTCTAGAATGATTTGTCTCCCAATGGGATAGCGATAAGTTTCAATGCTAAAATCCGGAGTTCGATTTATCGCGGTGGACCCAACAGATAGCACAATGTGGCTTTGCTCTAGACAGCGGGACGGGCGTGACCTATTCGTTGGTATGCCGAAGCGTCCAGAGTTCGAGTCGTGATATTGCTCAAATTGCTTTGCACTTTCAGTTGTGGGCGCGTATAAGTGACAGTCAATCCCGTTATTTGGTTCAAAATTGCAAAAAACCAAACAAAGCCCCAGTAATAGTGTATATGTATATATATATACTAAGTATCCCATTGGGGTATCTAACTTTGCCGTTAAGCAGCCAAGCCCATAAAGTTTTGTTTGTTTGCTTGTTTTGAATTTCGCGCAAAGCTACACGAGGGCTATCTGCGCTAGCCGTCCCTAATTCAGCAGTGTAAGACTAGAGGAAAGGCATCTAGTCATCACCACCCACCGCCAACCCTTGGGCTACTCTTCTACCAACGAATAGTGGGATTGACCGTCACATTATAACGCTCCCACGGCTGAAAGGGCGAGCATGTTTGGTGTGACGGGGATTCGAACCCGCGACACTCAGATTGCACTAACCACCTGGCCATATACAGGGCCAGCCCATAAGGTACTATTCAGGTTAGGAATTTCAATTCCTATCGTAAAATAACGGATCGAAAGTTTTCTAGACATCTACACTTTATCTATTATTATTACCAATTAGTAATAATAACATATCAGTGTTCGTCCTTGAGGATAATTATTATTTTTTGTATAATGTTAAAAAACAGTGTATAATATACTTAACATGTATAGAAAAACAAAACAACCCTGAAAACATAATACAGTGTGCCTTCTTTCTATTATAAAATTATCAAACGTCGTAAATTGACGCCCCTCACGCTTTCACTGAAACGTTTAACGTTTCATCTAGTGCAACTTTCGCGAAAACTCGCATTCTTTATTACTTGTGGTGGCTGATAAATTATTCCCAAAACTTATTCTTCATCTAAGTAAAAAAAAACAAAAAACGTCGACTTGTGTACACGTGATGCTGTTAAATTTATTCTCGTGTCATTCTACGTATTTTGCATATAAATTTCGTTTTTCACTAAAGCAGGTAACTATTCAATATATCTATTTCTCCTTCCCGAATATTCTTTTGGTAACACCCTGATAATTTTTATTGTGTTCTAACAACGCTATAATCATTTCTTTTGTACTTGTACACTCCGATACGTTTGATATAACCTGAAAATCTTTTTACACTTATATGCAGGTTTTCTAATTTGTTTTTTTTTTTATTTTGTCGATTGCCACCCGATCCATTCAACGGTGTCTAAAAAAAAATCCCCTATGAGACAGCGGTAAGTCTACAAACTTACAACGCTAAAATGCGGGGTTCGATTCCTTGCGATAAAAACAACAGATGGCTTAATGTGGCTTTTCTATAAAACAAACAAACTAAAAAAGGTAGGTTCTTTTTAACGCAACAGATAGGATCTGTATACCACGGAGAATAGAACTTTCGATATTAACGTTGTAAGTACGTAAACTTACTGCTGGCCCACTAGGGGACAAAATAAAATACCACAAAAAAAAAGGGAATTTAACTAAGGGAAACTGTTTCATTTGATAGTTCCACAACTGACACAGGATTTCATTGTACGTGTTGCATGATTAACTTATATTTTTAATTGAGGTCCTACAGAGTGTGCCAACCCTTAACCAATGTATGTGTCATACGTAACAGTATCCTATTAAAACAATGGATAAGTTTGGTTACTAAAAAAAAAAGTTATTTTTTGCTCCAAAGAGACAAATATTAAAGACATAATCATATACCATGCTCACATTTTGTTTTGTTTTTACTAAGATCGAAAAGAGCACACATTCCTGAGTTTATTCGAGAAATTGTTGTTGTTTTTTTAATTACTATCTTTCAAATTCCTTGCTTTCTTATCCACTCCACCGTACTTAATATTTTTGAGCAAAGGTTTTAAATCATAAAGCGAGTAATTTTTTTAAAGGATGTTTTGAATAATATCACCACTTTTATCTTGTTCGTGGTAGTTTAATCAGTGCTTAATCTAAACAGCGCGTGAGTTCCGTAATTAAAAACGATGTTACTCCATAACTTGAAGTTATTAGACGAGCATCACGTGCAGTCGTGCACGTATGAGAAAACGACTTTATCTTCTCACATGTGAAGAGGAGATAAGAGAAATTGCACGTATAGCCATAGCAACCGTTTAATTCATTAGGCTGTACAAAACTGAGAAATATTTATACTTCATTTATATTCTGCACCCAGATCTATTTAGCCATCAAAATGCTTAGCGAAAGCTACGTGAAACAAAATAATTCGGTTGAAAAAACTTCCTAGAGGCGGTGGCGAATTATGCTCCCTCTATCGGCTGTGATGGTGTGCTTGTAGTTTCGTTCTATGTGAGATGAGGGAAGTTTAACATACGGTGAATGTATGTTGATAATTTCCGAATAGTCAATCTTTATTACATGTTTCTGCTTCTCTCTCAGCGTTTTCTATATATATATATTCTTAGGTTTGCTTTCCCAAATAAAATAT
>NW_013666732.1:209929-243016 GCF_000517525.1 Limulus polyphemus | reverse complement strand
AATTACGCTTTATAGGGACGAATATTGAGCTTTCATGAAGGGTTAATTACGCTTTATAGGGACGAATATTGAGCTTTCATTAAGGGTTAATTACGCTTTATAGGGACGAAGTTTCGGATATTGCGCTGCCTTTGGAACTACTTTCTTCGTCGCTCGTGTTCAGTCAGAAAAGCTAGATTACATTTTACCTCCCTCAATTACTACTGTAGAAGCTGCTGAGAAGGATGAAGAAAATAATCTTAGATCACACAATTTGAAAAACTTTCCACAAAACCTCTATTATATGTAAAATTTGACATCGAAGATCAAAAACACAAAAGTCCCTTAGCGCTGCATCCTTGACATTAATGAGATTTCCAGTTTCTTCAGCCATCTTTCTTTTATGGGCGTTTTTGAGTTTTTTACCACTACTTCGCCCCCTGTTGATGGGTCTTCACCAAATTTGGCATGAAGGTTTGTTGGGTGCATGGGGATATACATACAAATTTTCAGTTTTGCGTTTCAGGTTTTTATGTAGCGTTTTCGAGTTTTTTACCACTCTTCGCCCCCTGTTGGTGGGTTTTCACCAAATTTAGCATGAAGGTTTGTTGAGTGCATGGGGATATACATACAAATTTTCAGTTTTGCGTTTTGGGTTTTTATGGGCGTTTTTGCATTTTTTACTACTACTTCGCCCCCTGTTGATGAATCTTCGCCAAAAAGCCCTGGATCCATGGGGAGATACATGCAAATTCTTGGTTTCACATTTTGTGTTTTGCAGTTTTATGGGCGTTTTTTGCATTTATTTACAATTACATATAAGAGAAGCAACTTTTCATGTCCTAAGATAATCTTTCATTAATCATGAATTTACATAACTTCCGTCCAGGGGGGGGGGGGTACTCCAGCTAAGATTTAGAATTTAAAAAGACGGAAAAAAAAACATTTCCAAAATACTTTTATACTAATATTACTTATTACCTGATTCGTTACGTTATTAGAGTATGAAATTCGTTAGTATTAACTAAAACCAGTATTTTTCAGATTCACAAATCACGTAAAAAATCAAAATAAATGTATAACCCTAGAGACAATTAATCTTCCACGGTAAAAAGGAATATTAGTTTTTTGTTGTTTTTTTTTTCAATTTATATGGATGAGTTTTATGTATGTATGTATTGTTCGCTGCGTAGGAATACATTTTTCATACTGATGATAAAGTGATCAGGACTTCACCCTGTGTTAAAAATCTCTGATAACTTTTAAAACGCATGACTCAACTTTCTTAAAAAATAAATCATTTACATATAAAAGAAAAATACCAACTTCTGTTGCGATTTACTTGTTGGTAAAATATTCATTTTTTAAGGGGCTGGAGTTGTATTCTCACTTGCTCCCCCTCTGGTCAGTAGCTCAAAATTAGAGACAGCGGCAGATAGCCTTTGTAGAGTTGCCATGAATACGAGATATGTATAGACACTTGCTTTGTTTCAAACGATTGCTTTTCAAGATCAGTTACACATTCACAGTCATTATAACAAAAGAGATTACTCGGATTTTCTAATCAGAAGTTAGCCTAGCATAGGCTAGTCAAAGGATTACAGGATCGAAGCCTGTCGCTGAACATACTGTGGTAAAATGTATTTATTTATTAATAACCTAAAAAAACATTTATCACCTGAACATTATGTGTTATTTTCAGATCTTAAAACTACAATAAATATACAAAAAAAGTTGAATAGGAAATCTGGACAAATCCTTCTTGCAGACACTTGCCTTTAAATTCGAATGTGTTAAACACAATAAGTAGCATTTTTTTCTCATTTAACACCATGTATATTTCCCAAAATAAATTGGTTACCATCGCGTATTAACTACAGATAATATGGCAGCATCCCTTGTTAAAGAGGAGAATTGCTTCTCATACTAGGATGGCGTTTAATAGTCCAAAGTACGAAAAACATCACAATTACAATTAAACTTTTGTACAGGAATGTCCTTTGTTTCTACCAAACTCGTCTATCTGGTGTTTGTTATTTCACAGCAAAGCTTATCTGCTTTTAGCGTTCTAATTCCGTTAGCTGTGGATGCATGATGTAAGAATGGGTTGCCCTAGCTACCGGACCGTATTCTACTTAAGAACTAATGTGAACTTCATCCAACGCTCAAGAACCAAATCAATAGACAAGGTGTATCTGATCCTTCCAGGTCACATGACCAAAAAACTACCAAATGAAACACCGAGTCCGTAAGCTTGTCGCTGCCCCACCGGGGGACGTCTGTCTAGTGTATGTTGAATATGATTATAGCTCTATTTCCAAGAATTTATCACCAATACGTGATACAGAGTTATGTCTATCTCCAAACCATCTATAAAACTCATGTGAAAAGCTCAAAGAAAATTATTTTATGAATTTTTAAAAGCCAAATAAAAGATTAAATTATCAATTTCAAATGACAGTGATCATAAAATGATCATTTTAGATGTATCAAGTTAAAGTTATAGTTTAAAACTTCTCTGTTTAGTAGTTTTTCAAAACTCGTTAATAAGCTATTTTAAACTTTTATTTTACTGCCACCTCGTGAACAAATGCCATATTTCAATGCACATTCCGAGTAATCAGCTCTTCCAGTTTTGTTAAAATTGAATTGGATCATTAATACATTTCTTATTGTTTAATTTATCTAAGTTCTTTGTATCTATATATATTTTTGCACGTTTAGAAAGGAGAAAAAAATAGATTTAATGATTAACATAAGTTTAAACAACTAAAAATAAATAAGACGACAATAATTGGGATACCATAGTTTACGATTAAGAATTTTTGAGGATTATAAAAAAATTAATGATTCGGTCTTTAATTTCGATACATTTTTTTACGTTCAAAAACTTTAAAAACATACATTAGTTAGTTTTGTGTTTGAACACTAGATGGCAGTCTGTCTATATTTCTGTCTGTTTTTATTGTTAAGCACAAAGCTACAAAATGGACAATCGTGCCTTAATCACAGCAGGTATCAAACCCCGTTTTTTTTGTTTTTTTGTTTTGCATTATGAGTTTCAGGTTTACTGTTAGGCCGCTAGAGGTTTACATCAATAAAACAATAAATAATCAGTTTTAAAATTAACAGTTTTTTTTTTACTACTATGTTGCTTAGAATACATTCGAAGTGTTCGTTGAAGTAACGCTTTGCTACTCTTTTAATACCTACATGTTCGTTTAATGTGTACTTCTGGTGTACTGCTGTTTAATGTGAAATATGTAACCTATGCGTAACTTGTTACAGTGTTAGATGTATAGCAGCTAGAAATGGTTTCTTGTATAAAATAAAGTGTAGGTGGGTTTTATTAGAATTCATCTGTATAATTGGAAAGCGCCTAAAATGTGATAAATTTACGAGTCTATCTCTTTTTCTTTACAGACTTCCTTTGTTTTGGAATTTTTGTACATAAAATGTTTAATTATACATGACCGTCCCTAATTTCATAATAATAGGCTAGAGGGGGAAGCCAGCCAGTCAGCAGCACCTATGGAATAGTGGAATTTGGCCGTTATTTTTATATTGCATTCACAGCCACAATGTGCGGAGTGCGTTTTTGCTGCGGCAACAAGCCACAAGCCATGATTCCACGTATACATAGTACAAAAACAAACCACTAGGTCATTTCTTCCTCCCCTCGCTCTTCTCTTTCTCTGGTTATATATATATGCATACTCGAGAACTGCTATGAAAAGAATTGAAATTACTCGTGAAGTGCCGTGAAAAGAATTGAAATTACTCGTGAAGTGCCGTGAAAAGAATTAAAATTACTCGTGAAGTGCTCTGAAAAGTATTGAAATTACTCGTGAAGTGCCGTGAAAAGAATTGAAATTACTCGTGATGTGCCGTGAAAAGAATTGAAATTACTCGTGAAGTGCTATAAAAAGAATTGAAATTACTCTTCAAGTGCTATGAAAAGTTGTTTGTTATGAGGACATAACACCTAATCATTTCCCGGTTTTATGCACGCTTCTTGTTTGTTATGAGGACATAACACCTAATTGTTTCCCGGTTTTATGCACTATTGTTGTTTGTTATGAAGATATAACACCTAATCGTTTCCCGGTTTTACGTAAAGTCATAATTATGTAATAATAAAAATAAATTGATATGAAATAGAAAATTGTTGGTATCAAAGTAACATGTTTATTTATCGCTATCATTTTTAATTACAGACATGAGATTCGACAGTAAGAAAGTCGTTGATGCATAGTAAAATTTAACAGTTCTCTGCCCTCACAGAGGCTTAATGGTAACCCTGAAGGCTTATAACGATAAAAACTTGGTTTTGATACCCGTGGTGGGTACAGCACCGATAGCCCATTGCGTAGCTTTGTGCTTAACTACAAACAAACACTTCATTACTACCATTGTTTATAATGAATTTCAATTCTTTTCACAGCACTTCACGAGTAAGTTCAATTGAAGCGTGCATAAAACCGGGAAACGATTAGGTGTTATATCTTCATAACAAACAAGTTATGTGCATAAAACCAGGAAACGATTAGGTGTTATGTCCTTATAACAATTAAAAAGTGTGCATAAAACCGGGAAACAATTGGGTGTTATATCTTCATAACAAACAAGTTATGTGCATAAAACCAGGAAACGATTAGGTGTTATGTCTTTATAAAAATTAAGCAACAATCTGGTTTATGAAAAATTCTGTTCTCATAATTTTACACTTGTGTCTTCGAAACTCCGACAAGTTATTTGTTTTGTAAATATGTCATGTTTCAGGTATTTTGGAATTGAACATTGAATCGGAGTTGTCAGAGGTCAGTCTCTTCACATTTTACCAACTTTGACTAAACATTGTTGTACAACTTGTGTCGGCTAGAGATAGAGAGGCATGCAGATATCATTATAAACTTTCGATGTACACTATTAAGCTGATATATCTTTTGAGAAGATAAAATAAATTTCTTGTAATTACAATACCGCAGAAGTTCATTAAAATCCTTTGAAAAAAAATATATATTCCTGCGGAAATGAGAAACTTTTATTTTTTCGGTAAATACAAATTACATCCCTTTTTAAATTAAACAAGAATATAAATGGTGTCGTCAAATTGGCGTCCTGGGGTCGTTGTCCTATGAAGATGGTCATCACTCTTTCAATGCAGGTGTTGTGGTCGTCGTAAACATAGTGACGTCATAGCGCAAGAGGTAGTCGGGCTAGTCCAGTAAGTCTTAACTCATCTGCAATCAGAGGTGCTAGTGGTAGTCCAGATAACGTTAATTCTCCATGATGTAGCAAAGAGGCGGGTTACAAAGGGGTTATTTAGGGCAGGAAGTCCCGGGGGCTATTTTATTACGGTCTACAAATGAAATGGTCATACCTTTCTACATAGACGTAGTCGCAGTAATAATGTATGCAGATATATTTATGTACTTTCACGAATCAGACTGCCAAGAAACTCTGTTGAATAACACGCATGGTTGAGTAAGGTTTTAGGTTTTTGTTTCTTTTATTTTGGTATTCGTAGAGTGTATTGCTTGAATGACTGACTGACTGCCAAGCGAACACTCTACGACTGTCAGAAGCGTTTTACGAAACTTTTTTAACGCACAAACCTGACTGAACATCTTAATGTGGATTTCTTTCTGTCAAGTAAAAATATAAAACGGGATAAGTCGGTGTACTGAGCAAATAAAGCATGTGAGATCTTAAATCACAAATACGGAATACATTAAAAACTTTATGTACTTTAACTTTATATCTAAACCTAAAATTAACCCATTGTTTCGCCAAATTCCAATACACACACTCTATTATAATTGTTGTAATCTCGTGATCTTTTAGACCAATGAGCGTTTAGTTGTGTGCTTACGTCACTTCCGTTACGGTCAAAGATGTCGTATATAGCACATTAGGCCTGAAGCGAACAGCAAGCTAGTCGTGACAAAACCTAACAGACGACTGTACTACTAATAATAATAATATAAATAACAAAAAGACAAACTTTGTGCAGCAGTGATAAACTAGTGAGTTTTTGCTTTTTAGACCATACCATTATTTGTATTTTTTTCTCTATAAATTCTAATTGGACTATACCTATACGATAGATTGTGTTGTACCAGTTAATATAGGTTACTAGGTTTTTGTATGTTTAGCGCAAAGCTAATACAATGGGTTATTCGCACTTTAAATACCTCGGGAAATCGAACCTCGGATTTTAGCTTTGTAAGTCCGCAAACTTACCACTGACCCACGAGGGGAAGAAGGAAGTAATATAAACGTTTTTCTTATGTTTTACAAACCACTTAGTTAATGTTTGTATTCGTCATCGCCTGGTAACCTATCCACCAGTGGGTCATCAGTAAAGTTTCCCTGTGGTAAAATAATAACAAAGCCTGTGAAGAACATAAGTCTATGTGAAATGCTAACCTTTGGATTTGAAGACATGATGGACAATTTAAGAAGAATGTGTAGTTTAAAAAAAAATACTATTACTAGGCCTTTAGGGTTAATAAGAAGCTTCAATGCACGAATTGTCGAGCTTGTTTTTGTGATAGATAATATGTTTTCTTCGTGTTGTTCCCCAGTGAAACAGTGATATGTCTGTGGACTTATACTGCTAGAAACCGGGTTTCGATACCAGTGGTGGGCAGAGCACAGACAGCCCTTTATGTAGATTTGTGCTGGATAAAAAATAACAGCAACTTCTTCATGTTAATGGTTCGATACTTTAAACTTGAAGAACGCAATCAATAAATATGTGTTGAACATTTTCTTCTTATTTCAATATCAGTTTGTTTTTCTGAATTTATATGATGCTAATTTCTAATTGTCTTAGTACTGTCGGTAAACATCCAGAACTACGTGTTCTTTTACAATGGTCTCTGCCTCTCCCTCTTTCTTTATAAACTTTAACGGCATATACATCCTTTTTAGTGGCGTTTCTAGGATTTTTTATTTGGGGGTATAAGGTGACAAAAAGTTATTGTGGGGTGCAGAAAAAAAATAACCCTTTCTTGTCAGCGGAGTCGCAATGTAGAGAATTTTAAAACTATGATAGACTATTTAAATTCGATGGCCAGGAACCAACTCTGAGACTAATAATGCTTGAATGGGTAATGGAAAAAAAACTTTAATATAAGTTTAACAAAACAGCAAATGTACAGCGTTTCGACAAGGTTTTGTCATCATTCAAGCCGTCTCCAAGCACATTATAATAGACTATATATCAGATCGCGGTGCTTCTGGGGGCTGCCGAACTCTCTAAACGTTCATATTCATCCCCTGTTTCTAACGTCTTATGATGCTATTCAAACAAAAAATAAAAATGTATTCGTTAGACTGACAATATTGTTATAAATAAAACTACTGCGGTCAATTAAATCCAAGTATCGCCAAGAGATGGCAGGGTGAAATGTTTACTAGCCGTCTTCCCTACAGTCTGTAAGTTCGACACTGGGACGAATATACACAGATAGCCCTTGAGTAACTTTGTGGGAAATTCTGAAACAAACTTTGACAAGATTGCTTTATTTTAATAATTTACAAGTTTTGGACAAAACACGTTTATTTTGTAGAATACCATATGTATGTTAAATATGCTTAATAATTAAAACTTTCACAGGTTGTTTGATTTACAAATAACTTAGTTTTGGTATGTCAGTGAATCTCCTTTACGGAAAGAAATTAAAAAAAAAATTATATCACGACAAACATGAATCTGCGTTTTGTTTCAAAACAAAGCCACATAATGGGCTATCTGTGCTCAGTCCACCACGGGGAATCGAATCCCGAATGTTGGCATTTAAATCCGTAAACTTATCATTGGCCTATGGAACCGAACATGAACGAAGAAAAATATACTCATATTCAGCGTTATTTAATTTTACTAAAGAAAACTTTTATTCACATTTTTTCTATACAAAATATTCAATTTATACAAACATGAAATTTGAACTAAACTTAGTTAATTGCAGTTGGAAAACAAATAATCTACTAGAGCATATTTCAAAATAACGTTTATCAAAGTAACCTAATTATAAGGTTCAATATTTTTATACGAAAATTATAAAATGGTAACTTACCTCAACAGATTAAAATAGAATGAAATATCAAAAAAGAGAGAGAGAGGTAGACAGTGAAACGATGTTGAAATACTGTGTTTGATTCAGAGACCTCTGGCGAATCGACTAAAAATTCTAATTTTATAATGAACGAATATGTGGTAATAACAAAGACATAAAAAATTATTGTTTAGTATATATTAAAAATAATTAATGCACCACAGGAAAAAATGTCTGGCACTCTTCCATTAAAAGTGAAATAAAAATTAAATACAAGTAATATAATTAACAAGGAAGACGAAAAGCCTAAACTAAGATTCTAAACTAGTATCTTAATCCATAAAAATAATTTTTCTCATAATTGCTAAGACTTGTTTCCGTGGATTAATATATTTTTATAATTTTTGACCAATTTAACAATTGTCTTACTTTGTTTGCTTGTTTGTTAAGCACATAGCTACACAATGAGCTATTTGTGCTTTGTCCCCCGCGAGGAATCGAATTCCAGATTTTAGTGTTATAAAATACCTTTTTTTTAAACTTTCAAGCTTTTTCTTATTATGTAAAATGGAACTCTTACATATTTAGGTGACCTATTAAAATCAATTTAATTTAAATCTACGTTTTAAACATTAAGAGTCAACAGGTTCATCAATACAAAAATGCGATCTTTTGGATATTTTAGATAATATTATGGATAATAAAAGTGTTATTTCTTTGTTGTTGTTGTTTAATTAAAATGTACATCAATTTTGAAACTAGTTGATTGGCGCCTCGCGCTTGCTGAGGTCGATACTAATTGCAGGAGCAACGACAGGAAAAATAATATTTAGTGAACATAAATTTATTATACCTAAACGATTTCTTTATTATAAAACCTGGAAAAGGTTTACAAGATACCCTATGCGTTTTCTGTGCCCCAAAAGAATCATTATACTTTATATACGTGACTTTTTACTTCATATTCAATCAGAAAAGAATGTACCACGGTGGCTTATACTAAAGTTAAGCCTACATATACGATGCTTTGTGTTAATTAAAAACAACAACAACAAAACATAATGCTATTTTAAAAACCATCTTGACAAAGTTTATTCAAACCACACACACTATAAAAACTAAATATAAGTGATCTGAAATACTGTTCAAATACAGAGACTAAAACTTATAAATAATTATATCTAAAGAGAAAAACGCGTTCTGTTTCTCTGTCTAAACAAAACAATATATATCAGGTACTGATATATTTTCTTCGAAAACCACGTTGTTAGCTTAAATTTAGCTCAATCCAGAGAATATGTCAGCAATGCCATTTCAAATTTCCAATACTGATTGTTGATATTTTGTGCTATTTTTGTTCTATTCAGTCAGTACGTTATTTACAGTTGTCTCAACTACGTTAAAAAAATGTAAAAAATTCTATATGTCTAGAATAAGAAGTATACACTTATCTACACAAAACTACGTTGATTTTTACACCTATCTTAAAGTACTATAACGCTAAAGCTGTTGGATCCTTCAAGATAAAATCGTATTACATTCACTCTGAACTTCTAGATTATGTGTGAAATTATGACTAAAATAAACTAAATTAGTTTATCAAACTATATAATGGAGTCGACATAAAATGTTTATAACATTAAGAAATTTACAAATAGGTTTTATCTTCGCATTAAATGTCGTATTTAAACTTCTTCCTTGAAGTTCCTTTTATAAATACCGGTATATCTCTCTTAATACCCTGTTAAACTATACTCCTCACTTTACACTATTCCACCAGGCGCTTTCTGACTGAAACTGGAACGTAACAGTCATGTTATTTGTACATTTCTTTTCCAGATTCCTGAGTCGAGACAATAAAGTTCCTGACAAGTAAAGTCAGGTCTTATGG
The DNA here is from genome assembly GCF_000517525.1 of Limulus polyphemus. Lineage (NCBI taxonomy): Eukaryota > Metazoa > Arthropoda > Merostomata > Xiphosura > Limulidae > Limulus > Limulus polyphemus. The sequence goes on along the minus strand of NW_013666732.1, from coordinate 233,080 downwards.
TCCATATATAGTAAGAAAGTTTGAATAATTTAATATTTAGTCAGGTGGGCCTAGGAAGAGTCTTTAATTCCACCAACGACTACCCTTCTCGAGAGTATTTCTAATTTCAGACCAGCAGCTTTTTTGTGAGTAGATGTCACTATAGTTTCAAGCTGATATATGTCAGTCCACTGCAGGAGCGCAGTAGCCACTGTAGGTCCGAGTTTGATCCTGAAATCCTATTGTGTCCACCATCACTGAAGGTTCGTTGTACTTCTCCGGACAAGTGAATCCAAGAGGACACTCGCAAAGTCTGTTGGTGTTGACATCCTCCACCCCAGGTCTTTTCTTTACGGTAAAAAGGCGACATGGCTCCTTCCTCTGACAACGCTGCCACTAATAAATAAAGAAAATATAAGTTGTACGAAAAATCACTAAATATGCAGAATTTCTTTATTTTTTTAAATATTCCATTCAATAAGTGTTGGCTACTTTAATTTTTAAAGAATATAATTTAGGCCTAAGCAACATTTCAGTTTTCGTGATTTTGTGAATCTGACAATCACGGTATTTTCGAGCAGGTGTTGTTAAATGTTAGAAGGATTTCTACATTTGTGAAAAAATAACCAAAATGCAAGGCAACGCGTATTTATAATTAAAAAGGAGACCACAAACGTACACTTTGAGGAGAACAGACGAAGGCGTATCTATAACCGACTCCTGCAGGGGTGTAATAGGCTTGATGTTTTAAGATGTAGGCCACACTATTTTTTGGGCAAACGCAATGCATAATTTGTTGAGTCGTGTTGTCAGGGTGACTGACATGCGTCCACGTGACATCACGGAAGTAACGACAGGTTGGTAACTTACTAACAGGTTCACAAAGCTGTAAAACAAAAGATATGTTAATATCAGTATCTGGAACAAAATATAAATTATTCGACAACGAGTTTATTACAAATTAAGAAAGTAACAAGATTTTTTTTAAATATTTGAAAAATAAAGTTCTTAAGTGAGAGCAAGATTAAACAGAATTTTTGATAAATAAGTTTAGTAGGTAATCGAATTTCATATAAACATCATTATTACTTGTATTACGGCATCAAAAGAAATTACCAGCTTAAATTACGTATTTGTTTATTTTAGTTCTTCAAAACTCCGTCAGAGTAACTGAAACGAACGGGAGTTGATGCTAACAAGAAAAATTATCCCTACTGGTGCTAAAAATGTTGAAGTTATTATAAAACGATATTTCTCTGATGATTTGAACCTACCTAACACAAAATCGTCTTATGTTATCATGTTCCTACATTTCAAATTACCAAATTTATTTTTTTCAACTTTATAGCCAGTAAGGAAATTGATCTTAAATACCGTTTATTGACTTCGTGTATTTAATACGCCACTTGATACAATATTAACTTTTTAAAGTATTTTTAATTTACATTGTAAAACACTATACTTTAAAATACACATTTCTGTCAACCGTCTTGCAAACTGGCTGCAATCTCCCTGTTGACCGACATTGGTTAGCGGAATAATATACGATCATTTTATTTGTGTCACATAATTAGTTACGCTAAAGAAAAAGAAGAACACGAGTCAGTTCGAGTTACGTTTGTTCGTGATTTCAACCATTAATAGCAAGACTTTTGCATAGCGTCACAAAAAACGTATCCGAAAATTACAAGATTCATTTGACATTTTAACATACTAAAAGTTATTCTTATATTTCCAGATTTTTCTTTCTTATGCTAACGGTATCTTGACAGATTCAATGGATTATTTCTGAAAGATCCACTTTGTAGTAAATTAATATATTCATGTATATAACACATCTTATTACATAATAAAGTAAGTAAATACCTTAAACTGTCTTGACTTGTCCAAGACAGAATGGCCATCGTCTACCTCGGAGGACAAAGGGCAGGACTGTTTGCCTGCACACCGACATTGACGCTCTATCCACGGAGTAGAATATGTGTCTACTTTATTACACACTTCGAAATGAGAACATTCTGGAAGGTCTTCTTCCGAGTTCTGAAAAATGTAAAGCACACTTTTACCAAATCGATAAAATTATTAAAATATATCTTCCGTCTAAAATATAGTAGTTTTTGCAGTAGTTCCGAAATAAAGGGTGTGTATATATATATCATATTTTCATCGGCCCGGCATGGCCAGGTGGTTAGGGCACTCAACTCGCAATCTGAGGGTCGCGGGTTCGAATCCCCGTCCCACCAAACATGCTTGGGGAACCTTATAATGTGACGGTCAATCCCACTATTCGTTTGTGAAAGAGTAGCCGAAGAGTTGGCGATGGGTGGTGTTGACTAGCTGCCTTCCCTCTAGTTTTACACTGCTAAATTAGGGACGGCTAGCGCAGATAGCCGTCGTGTAGCTTTGCGCGAGATTCAAAACAAACATATTTTCATATGCTGACTATTCTTGGATTCAAAGATTGTGGCTTACTGGCAGAAATGTTTAACAAATCTAAGAATATTTTACGTAACTAGCTTTTGTTTGTTTGAAGTTAAACACAAAGCTACACAACGGGCTATCTGCGCTCTGCCCACCACGGGTATCGAAACCCGGTTTCTAGCGTTGTAAGTCTACAGACATACCGCTGTGCCGCTAGGGGGTGTAACTTGCTTATTCTGAGTTTTCAAATCATTTTTTAACAGAAAAAATGTTATTTAATTTGTGTTTGAATCATATTTAACGTAGCACACGGAATGTTTCGCGAAGCCCATTTCATCTGGGCTTTAATCGACAAAACGACCTATAAATCAGTGTTATAGACTTCCCTAAAACATACATAAACAATACACACGATGATATTTTTTTTGTTTCATTAAGATTTATCTATTACAACTGATCAGTCAGACTTTTAATGATAACGTATCTGGCAACTAAATAATCTCTAACACTGCCACACTTTCATACGAAACTAAGACAATTACCAATAAAGAAAAACAGCATCACCAACTGCGAATCCTTCCTTTTTCAATACCAAATAACGTTCTATGAAGTCCACGCTCTTACTCTTTTATCATGTGTTTTCTCGTAATGAGATCTGGTACATGATTAATAGCTTGAAAATAACGTTTATAAGACTGCACACAAATACTTTGGCAGAACATGGTGATAAATGATTTTACGCAAAATTGACCTCCCCCCCCCCTCTAAAAGAAAAAAAAAATATTCGAAAATGACAAAGGTTTTCTAGGATTCCCAGCAATTTATCGCCACCTGTGGCAAATGGTAGGTTTCGGCTCATTTAACATAAAAAGACGTGTTAATGTCAGAGACAATGTTCCATCATTTGTAACCGTCAATTCCTCAGTTCGTTCTGAAGTATTTGCTTTGCACTACGATTTTCAAGAACGTCATCCGAATCAAATTGTTTTCACCTAAGCCTCACGAACTGCTGCACAAGTGATCTTTAATCATTATCGACTTTTTCTCCGCTTTATTTTGATTTTTGTTTAGATTTATAAGGAAAATCAATCTAACAAAATCGAACTAACACTAATAAATTGATTTAGAATTTTCATTCAAAGATTAGATTTGAACAATGGGTTTTAGAGCACCACTTTTACTAATTTTGAATTAATATACTAGAGGGAATGCAACTAGTCACCGACTTTTGTCTGAGCAAACAGCGAAATTTTATCGCCACCTTTATAGCAAAACTATGTCCCCAAATTGGGAAGCGCGTTTTTATAGCAAATAATCTCAAACCATGATAAATTAACTACTAGGCAAAACATTCAGCCCCAGACTTACAGAATTGTGTTCAATGATAAAGCTGAAATAACTCGAAACTGTGGTATATAATCTGGAGACAAATATCTTGAAATTAATGTTTCACGTTTTTTGTATAGTGATAAATCAAACTATTGAGAAAATGGTCTGTGTTGAATACACAGAAACTTCACAGCTGAGCTTTTGAAAAATCCGACTGAATGTATTTAAAGACTTAGAAAAATTACTGACATGTGGTCAGGACATACACCCCAAACATTATGTAAAACAAAACACGACCCCTTTGAAAACAAGATTTTAAAAAACTATACGTAAATTGATGAAAAAAGGAGAGAGATATTTCGTGTGATACAGAATCTTTAGAAGAAAATTGATTGTAGTTATGATTTAGACTTATGTACTGATACTGAAAATTAAAACTTCTTTATTTTACACACTTATTTGTTAATTTATCTTTTATGTTCGAGCATTTTTAGACAATGAAATTCAACCATGTGATGTGATTAAGTACATTCTTTATACTATATATATATATATATATTTTATCCCCCCTTTTTTTAATTAGGTACTTTTTTGGTTCTTTTATCAACAGCTAACTCCCCACCTTTTTCTGAAGACCTAATCCACGTCCGTTCCATGTAAATTCACAAAAGAAAATTATTTTTGTTTGTTTGTTGTTAGGCGTAAAGTTACACAATGGTGCCCACAACGGGTATTGAACCCCAATGTTAGCATTACAAGCCCTCAGATTTACCGCTGAGCTACATGGGGCAAAGAAAAAATAAAGTTTGTTTTGGTATATCGTATATTGAATAGGCTATATACAGAATATAAGAAAAAATACGATAGGAAGAATAGTATGATCTTTGAATTCATCTGTTCTCTCCCTTAGTGGTTTAGTTTTTTCTATTGAATTACACACGAAAAGAAAATTCCATAAATAAGTGTGTCAAAAACAAGGTATCCTTAACACACGTGAAAACGGTTAAAATTGTTAACTGTTCCATGAATCGAATTCTGATCCAAGCTAATCAAGAATAAACCTAAATGTTGAGGTTGATGAAAAAAATAATTCATCACTCAGTTCTTTAAGTACTCTGTGTACCTTATGTTTTTTGTTTGTTTTTTTTCAGGGAAGAAAAAAGCAACGTTGTATTCACTAACCTGAGTCCTTCTTCAAAGTAATCTCTGCAGTTAGGGTGTAATACTTCGACCAGCACAAGAAAAACCCGTGTGTGTCGTTGTTCGGGGCAAAAGAAATGAATGTCATATTTGACATGGGAGTGTTGACAGTTATTGACGGGTATATGACGTACATGTCAACATAATTGACACGACAGATAAATTACCGAGTTCCTTATGGACAAAATCACCTTTGAATGCTTATTGAGTTGGCTTTGCAACATAATGAGAAGAGTCAACCGTAGCCTGAGTTAAACGTATTCATACTTTCACATTCATGTAGGCGCTTAGAAAATCGACAGCTTGTTGAGCTTACCAAACCCGAATAACTACTTTTTGTCCACCATCAAGCTTCGTCTCCCCTTGATTATCAAACTTGGACTAAGCCATACTTGGCGGGTAACTGCTACTAGCTATAAAAGACCTAAAAGAAGTAACAAAAAAAAACAAAAGACACCAAAACAAAACAAAACTATACATGCTTAGTTATATGAAAGGCTATATTTTTGTTATCAGTCTCGAGACTTTTCCTTCTCGCTAGGAAGCATACCAAGTTAAACCTCAGCCCAACTGACAACTAGATGTGTAAATAATGCAAATGATACTGCGCTCTAACGACTGCTTATTACAAAGTAATTTATACCTTTACTGTAATTAATGTTTGTAGCAGGCTACGAAGTTTTGCCGAACTACAGCTTCAAATGCAAATTTTATTATTTTGGAGTATTATATTAAAACGTGTATTTATATATGATATTTCAATAGTTTGTTTGTTTGTTGTTAAGCACAGAGCTACACAATGGGCTGTTTGATCTATTTCTACCGCGAGTATCGAAACATTATTTTTAGCATCATAAGTCGACAAAGTACTCGAACTGTCACCGAAGAATGTCAAAGTTGACATCAAAACGCCTAGCTCTTGGTTCCCAAACTTCCTGTTTTTTAACCTCGTTTTAGACCAGAATGTCGATGGATTTTTAATTTTCAGTTTTTTTTGTTTGTTTGCTGTGAATATTTGTCCAAAGCTACCCGAAGACTATCTGTAGCCATCCCTAATTTTGAAGTTATAGACTACAGGAAATGCAGCTAGTCATCATCACCCAATGCCAACTCTTGGGCTACTCTTTACCAAAGAATAGCCCCTAGTGGCACAGCGGTATGTATGCGGACTTACAACGCTAGAAACCGGGTTTCGATACCCGTGGTTGGCAGAGCACAGATAGCCCATTGTGTAGTTTTGTGCATAATTACAAACAAACAATACCAAAGAATAGTGGGATTGACCGTCACATTATAAGAGCGAGCATTTTCGAGAACGGGATTCGATCCTGTGACCTGTAGATTGCAAGTCGAGTGCTTTAACTACAAAGTTATGCCAGTCCCCCGTTGTTAAATAAATCGTGGTTAATGGTTCCACATCATTTTATTATACTGAATTTTGAACTGATAAACTAGACTGAAGGCAGACAAGACAAAAGCACTCACCGCCCACTATATGGCTATTCTAACGGAATATTGAAAATTGAATATCACCCTTTTAATGCACTCAAGGCCCCAAATTTTGGGGTGTGATTTTGCAGCAACAGGGCGCAAATCGAGATCTCTCGGTTTCACACTCCTGCACATTATTTTATTCTCCTAACCACTAGGCCACGCCCGGCCCAGGGTAGTTAAGAGAATGAAGGAGTGGTCTTCTATAGCCCTATATATTTTTTTTCTAATAATCCTCTTGCGTTTAGTTCATAATCAACATATTCTTTCCACCGATGATTAGGCCAAAATGTTTCTCTGCTTAGCGTTCCCCAACCCTGATACATGTACTAACCCCCCTCCCCTACCCCCGGGAGCAAGACAACTTGCTTTGCAAAGAATACAAATACGAAATAGAAGGAGTTAACTTCCGCCTTAAATGGTTTTGACCCTTGTGATCAAGGTTAGTCAAACGTACCGCCTACAATGGGTTTGCACATTACAAGTGAGTCCAGAATTATAAATTGTTTTTATCTGTTCCGTAACCTGTTATCGCTAAAATCTAAACGACTGAGAATTCAGTGGGGTCTAGCCTTCCCACATATAGTTGAGTGAGCCAGCTTTAAATTAGGGTTTTGATAAAGTTAAAGCATACCCACACACTGAGACTACGTGCTTGTTGAATCCGTTTAGCGGAAATAATCACCAGTCGTCCAAGCCTACAAATTCTACTTTTTAAGCCTAAATACTAAAAAAATCCGCTAAGACTGACTAAATATATACAAGTAGTTTTCTACTTTTTAATACGAATGTCAAATGAAGTCAAAGATTCTACTACCCTAGACCTTAAATATCTTTACGAAAGGACTTACACAATGAACGGTACCTCTTTTAATATTTAGATATAAGTATGATAAATATTAATTGTAAGATCTAACAATCTACATTTAAATTATACCCAATTATTTCAGATTAAGCCGCTAGTAACTATCCAAAAAGAACGTGAAGGTTAATTACCACCCTTCAGGCACTAGAAGATTAAATTACTATTTTGCAGTTGCAGTCATTCACCATTAATATTAGCGTTAACTAAATACAAATAACATCAACAATTTAAATTACGCGCGAATCTAGGTTCCTTCTCAAAGTTTGCTTAGCGTCTTCCCGCCTTATTTAAAGAAAGCAAGCGGCGAAACGTGACGGAAGTTTGGAGGCGGTTAAAAAATATACGAAAAATTACTGCATTGTATATTGTTAAGAGTTAACAATTAGTGATCTGAATAGTGTAATAAAATACTATGAAAATGTGCACTATGCTGATACACAATGTTTGATTGAGTACAAAAGAATTTAGTCATGATGTCCGAGTTTCAATGAAACTTTACCCATTCCTTTAAAGTTATCACACCCATGACTGTGAAAACCAAGGCTGAATTGTTATTGCCTTCTAACCTTCTTTAGACCAAAACAAATAACCGGAAATGTGGTATGTAATTAAGCAGCACACTGGAAAATTTAATTGCCATTGTAGTTACAATACTTGAATTAACACTGCGAGTAATTACATCAGCTCAGCTTACTAAATCTATAAAATCTAGTTATAGAGTTAGCTCTGATGGTCTACTTCTCAGGATAGAAATATAAAGAGCGAAAAGTTGTTTACAGCAGATATAACATGGAATATTCTGTCTACATTTCTTATAACGTTTTAATGTTGCTGACAATAGAAAATTAAAAAATCTTCATATTTATTTTCTGAATTCAAGTATTGAATTGTATACTGTGTTGAATTCAAGTATTGAATTGTATAGTGTGCTGAATTCAAATATCAGTTTCATTGTGTACTAAATCCAGTTATTAAGTTTTATAGTGTAACGAGTATAAAAGCTCGTCAAAAATGACGATAAACCATTGTTGAATGATTAACGAAAATTATAGAATTTAACTTAAACAAATTTGTCTGTACCTCCAAAATGCACCTACTCTTCACTTATTTTACCAGTCTCGAAATAATTCTTTAATCACCAAATTTTTAGTAAAACTACGCGGATAAATGAAATGTTATCGTGAACAAAAGTACATGTGCACTTTGAAAGGGTCTTTAAATAACACTCTTGAACCTTATCACTGTATTCTAGGTCAGGAAGTAGAAAAACATATGCGGACATTCCGACACAAATTTTCAACTCTTTCGACTGTACAAAGAATAAAGGATATTTGGTAGTAATAAACGTTTATTTTTCTTTATGATTTAAGGCCAGATAGATAATATATGTGATAAAATACTGAAAGAATATTTATTAACACTTATTCACCACTTAAAACTTTTTAAACACCGACACAAATTTTCAACTCTTTCGACTGTACAAAGGGTAAAAGATTTTTGGTAGTAATAAACGTTTATTTTGCTTTATGTTTTAAGGCCAAGTAAGTAATATGTGTGTTAAAATACGCAAAGAATATTTATCAATTAATATTTATTCACCACTTAAAACTTTTTAAACACTGACTCAATAACGTTAGTAATAATCGGCCTATTTGTTGTCTAATTTAAGTATTAGGCTTAATATATAAACATAACGTAAGGCTTAGGTGAAACACTACTTGGTAAATTTTATTTTGCTTTTGGCTACAACTCAATGTCATAAAACTTCTGAATTAAACTATTTTGCTGTTATATCACCGAAGTTATCAAAAAAATAAAGAGTGTTCTCGACAAAATGACAAAAGGGATAAGTGAGAACTATATAAGCAATTTGGTGTTAGAATAAATAAGTACTCTGATGTTGAAATAAATACATAATTTGATGTTAATATATCATAGATACAATTGTGATACGTAATGACTTAAATAAAGTTGTTCAAAATTACAGTTCGCTAACTTATTCTAGTTCACACCGAAAGTTCAAGTAATTTGGTGTTATAAATAGTGGCTCGACCATTACTGTCTGTCGTATCCCAGCCAGCTTGATGATCCCTGGTTTGAACGAAAGGCCTCGTCGGCACTGGATATAGTAGATATAAGATGATTGATTTATTTAATACATTCTTCTTTACTTTTACTTATTAATTCTTATAATATGTATAGAACATATCCGTAACCAGAGTATGAGTACTAGACTGTATGGTACATTCAGTATTAAGTAATAAACATTATTACTATTAGTAACCATGAAAAATTAAAAATCATAGTAGAACGGTGAGACTCATTATGATTCTACATTAGCCTGAGTGAGTGACCAAATTGTGTGACCTTTCTTAGCCAAAATCCTTCTTGGATTCGAGCCCGTAGAAAAACAAACAAAAGTGAATTATGTACATAAGTTTCTGTGTTGCTAAAGCAACCGAGAGAGGGGGTGCAAGTAAACAGACCTAAACAGTTCTTTCTAGTGGGAACATCCGCTTAACCCGTTTGCCAGCGGGTTTCCCTCCTTGGAACCAGTCAACTCAACTTGTGAATGGGCAGAGCTAAGTAACCCGCATAATTTCGACGCGTGAATGTGTGTGCATGAATGAAACAACGTAGTGTGATGATGGCCTTGTTTCTGGGTTGTTTTCGTGAGTAGAAGACATACTAAACTGTCCCAGATTTCGCTAACCATGTAGATGAATAATAAAAAATAAAGACCTACTTTTCTTACAGCTTCTGCAAGTACAATAATCACGAAGGTGCAGCATAGAAGAATGTTTAATTCCTTATTTTAAAAATAAATAAAAATGTTCACTTAGATTAAGCGCAAAGGTGTGGAATGGGATATTTGTGCGATGTCCGCTGTGAATATCGAACCCCGATTTTTAGCGTCATGAGCCCTCAAGTTTTAATTCTGAACCACCGGAGGACCAGTAGTCTGTCCCTAATATAGTTCATTTTACTGTATTACAAGTCCTGTAGGTTCCCATTTGCCCTTTAAAAAGGCATAGGAAAGCTAGTAAGTAAAACTATTTTCATATGGATGTGTAAAAAATAAAACAAACGCGCCATATTATTAAGAAACAACTGTTAAGAATCTTAAGTTAAAAGATACCGCCAACCTTCTTCCTGAATTCTTCTTAGTACAATACATACGTGTAGTTTGTGTACATATTATGGAAATTAAAACTTAATTACACGATCCTAAAGAACTGACTTGAGTAATAAAAACCGTTAGAAAATTTCAACTGTTATTACAGTTGACAGGAAAACAGGAACGCCTTGTTACTACAACATAATTGTTCTTAATGACCACATTTGTGTTCAATTTATACCAATCAGAAAACTCTTGTTGTCTTCCAAACTCCTCCTTGTTCCACTTCGTAGATTTCTAGAACCCTGAGGATATTACGGCCCAGGTTGAAATCTCGACGACCTGGGACAGACGGAGGCCAGGAGTTAGCCCTATTGTTCAGGGAGATGGCCAAACTTCCAAGACCACTCAGCCTTGACCAACAACTGTGGGAAAAAGAACTCAACCAAATAATACTGTCATGGTCAAATGACCTCAACTTGTTATAGGAGAAGATGGCAAGAAGCGTGAAGATGAGGCTGATGAAATTTCTGGAGAAAGCTAGGCGTCATTTTTAAGGTCTCTTCTCCCCCCCCCCCCTCAACAAATACCTCGATCAGATTCAATCATGTAATCTGTTTTTCTTGAAATTCTGAAACAACTTATGTATGTTATCAACCTTGTTTCTGTCATTTTAACCCTAACATATACTCATAAACACTCAGATATATTTAGAAATGCATTTTCAGACATTTAACACCTCTTAATTCAGATCAAACATATTGCATGTTGTATTATAAGCATTTGAATTTGGATATCGTCGAAAATAATACTTTATCTTCTTTCATAACTTCTAAAACCATGTGGATCATATTTCTCACATATTGTGCATAGAAGTCTCACTGTCTTCTGTAACTGCGTTTTGACTAACCAAAAAAAAATGATGCTAATTTATGTGATTTGGCACATTAATAAATACGTCACTTATATTTTTGGGGGGAAGAACTCTTGTCAAGAAATGCTCTTTAAGAAACTATATCCAAATCTTTAACCAGCAATCAGCTATTAAATCGGGATATTTTTTCCCTTTTCCACTTCAAGTCGTTAACTCTAAAATATTAAGATAACAAAGAACTTTATTTAATTTGTTTAAGAACGTTGTCTTCTACGCTGTAATTAATAAACTGAGTTCGAGACTTCTTGTCGCTTCTTCCAATTTGATGACGTAATGTGCAACAATCAATACACGCAACATGTAGTTTTTAGTGAATTTGTGAATCTTCACATAGTCTCGAGAAGTTTCTCTGTTTGGTTCTGCTTTTCCGATTTTCAGCGTGCAATCCAGTAATTTACTCTGACCTGTAATGATAGGTTGAGAGGGTGAATCACCAACGATGGGTAGGTTTGTACCTGACTCATGTTTAGCGTTTTACTTTCTAAACTTGTTTTGATAGCATGTATTTGTAGATAATAGTATTTCTTAAAGCCTCAAGGCGCTCTATTGCAGACGGTAACATGAAACAAATGTTATTCTGGAGCATTCTACGAACTAGAAGTTAAAGATTTTCTAGCAAGAGTGTCGACACAGCAACAAATTGTGACTCATTTTCGCATACTTTTCATGATATTGATCGAAACGTCAGATGTCTGACGCCTCGTTGTGGTTTCTAAATTAATTACATGTCTGACACTTTATTGTGTTTTTTGAACTACATCAGAGTAATAAGTCACATTTCTAACACTTTGTTGTGATTCTTTAGTTTCATTAACAGTAGTGGTTGAATTATTTAATATATTCAATTGTTTATTATTTCTCATTTATTTATTATATTGCTTTATTGTGAGAATACTTTTCATTGCTACCTAAATATATTGGTTCAAAACTAATTTAAATTTCCGGAGTTGGCCGAACATCGTAAGCTATTATTGGGTTTATGGCCGAAAATACCAATAACAGCGAGAGTGCCGACTGAAGGATTAAAGCATTCTAATCATTACAGAGTTTTGCTTTTTAATTTTATAATTCTTGATAGACCGATATATTAGCTACATTATTAATTTGGCTAGTTTTATTCTGATATATCTAGATAGCTTGGTTTGATCAAATGTCATCGCTAATAGACTTATTGACCTTTTATCCCAGCTTTTAAATTTATGACTAGTTATTCAATAAAACTTAGATCTCACATTGAAAATCTAACGAATCCGTTTATTGTAAAAGTTATATCATGGTGTAATTTTTCAATTTTTAAAAAGTTTGAAATTAAGCACAAAGCTACACAATGGGCTATCTGTGCTCTGCCTACCACGGGTATCGAAACCCGGTTTCTAGGGTTGTAAGTCCGCAGACATACCGCTGTGCCAATGGGGGGGGGCGTCTCGTATAGTTTGTTTGTAGTTAAGCGCAAAGCTGCACAATGGACTATCTGTTCTCTGCCCACCACGGGTATCGAAACCCGGTTTCTAGGGTTGTAAGTCCGCAGACATACCGCTGTGCCACTGGGGGGGGGGCTCGTATAGACCTATTACCTATGTGTCACAACATAAATTTATATTTATCGATTTCAGAAATTGAAATTACAAGGTTTTCTTTATTTTTATTCATTCTTCCGATATTTGTAACCCTTGTTCAATGCCTCTTTCTTTTGTTGTTAAACACTTGTTTAATTGGTAACAGCTACACAATGGGTTATCTGTGCTTTGCCCACCGCAGGTATCAAACTCGACTTTTAGCGTTATATTCCTCCTCAGACTTATCGCTGAGTTACCGGGTGCACTTCTTCGATAAAAACTTGATTTGTAAACTTAATTAGAAATGACAGGAACGTTTTCTTTATAGAATTTAATTATTTGATGCGATATAAAACAAACACGAGTTTTTTGTTTTTTTTTACCCGATTGACAAATGAAACTCTGTATTATCTTACAATAAGCAGAAAGCAAACATGTGCATTTACGTTCTGATCTAGGGGTTACTGACCTGGCCGTTTGGCCCACGTGCGCATGATGTACCATTCAGGTTGAAATTGAATGTTCTATTTCGGTTCTTTGTTTTGAAAAAAACATTTAGTGACACATATATGGGAAAATATATCCCCTTAGAGCCGAGAAATTCTAAGTGTCCGAATGAAAGACTTGGACCAACATTTCCATCACAATAGTTTCAGATTCGGTCTTAATAGATGAAACCGTGTGTTGTTATTTTCTTTGTTTGTTTGTTTGCTTGTTTTGTTCGAAGTTAAGCACAGACCTACACCATGGAATTATCTGTGCTCTGCCCACCACGGATATCGAAACCTGGTTTCTAGCATTATAAATCCGCAGACATACCGCTGTGCCACGGGGGGTATTTAACAAGGGATTACAAAAAAATCAATAGATTTATACTTATATATGCTCTTATTTAAGATAACGTCCAAAAATTTAAAATGAACGAAGAAAAAAGAAACTTTTTTTTTTACTTCAATGAAATACGAGTATCAAGGAAAAGAAAAAAACGTATATTGAGTAAATACTCAACAATGATTAAAATTTTTAATGGCTTTCCCCTGCATAGGATAAATTTCATTTTCATAAAGAAGAAAAAAATCATAAGATATTTTGACTTTTTTTATATAAAATATGTAAAAATGCGTTTTACATACGTTTTGTTTTTTTCTTCTTTTTTTTTTTTGCTGTTGTTGTTTTTGACCAATTTGGTGGTTTTCTGCAGAAGTCGGTTATCCAGTAGCCACTTCTAAAGAACCAGCTTTTTTCATTGTTTCTTTACGTATTGGTAATTATGATAGTTATACATAGTAATTTTGTCCATAACTTTATTCTTACATTCAAAGCTGCTTTGAAAGTACATCATAATTACTACATGATTTACTTTACATTGATTGTGAACACCAATATGATGCAAATAACTGAAATCACGGCCCAGCATGGCCAGGTGGTTAGGGCGCTCGACTCACAATCTGAGGGTCGTGGGTTCAAATCCCCGTCACACCAAACACCTTTCAGACGTGGGGGCGTTATAATGTTACGGTCAATCCCACTATTCGTTGGTAAAAAGAATAGCCCAAGAGTTGGCGGTGGGTGGTGATGTCTAGCTGCCTTCCCTCTAGTCTTACACTGCTAAATTAGGGACGGCTAGCGCAGCTAGCCCTCGTGTAGCTTTGCGCGAAATTCAAAACAAACAAACTCAAATCACGGCGCTTTGACATTTAATAAAAATATTTGTTTGTTAAGTTCAAAGCTACACAATGGAATATCTATACTCTGCTCTCTGTGTGTATCGAAACCCGATTTTCAGCGTTATAGCTCCTCGCCGGGGGGAGGGGGGGAGCACAAAAAGAGTCGTGGCCTTAAAGGTTGGACAAGACTATGTAAAAGCTAACTATAAAACAGAATAACTAAACATCCGTCAGAAGTACAATACATAAAGAGACAAAAAGCCAAAGTTAAACTCTTTGTATAGTTAACGACCCGCCTCAGCGAGTGCTGTACAAAAACACTCGCATGCATTTGGACAATTATTTACCTATTGGAGCAGTGTGTAGTGGCTAATTATGATTCATCTATGGTATAATGATAAAATATGATTGGTAATTTAATCATTGTTCTGGATGGTAGGTGAACCATTGAAATACTCTTATTATCACATTAGTTATAGAAGTTTAATATATATTTTACAATAACAATAACTGTTATTTATTCGGTCATTTCAACGTATTGCATTTTTAAACGTAATATCATAAAAAGTAGTAGCTGCATGATATCTTCTCAATCTCCCTCCCTCAGTGGCTCAGCGGTACGTCTGCGGACTTCTAACGCTAAAAATCGGGTTTCGATACCCGTCGTGGGCGCATCACAGATAGCTTATTGTTTAGTTTTTGTGCTTAATTTTAAACAAACAAAATCTTCACAACTTCGAAGTATGGTTTATCAGTGTAAAAAAAATATATATTCTAAATGGGTGTTTAACTCGACCCAGCCATAAGGATGGGCAACATAATACTTCTGGGTCGTCACATTCTCGAAAACTCCCGCGTGAACACGAGTACAAGCTATAGGGCCCAGTTGGGCCATCACCGGCCCTCCGTACAGCTAATTTGACAACAATTCCTAGGAACAAATTTTACAATACGTTATCCAGAGGAAAAACGTTTTATTATATGCTCATTCTGAAACATAAACAAAGCTATATATTTAAGATGATTACGTCTTAAATTTTACTTGTTCTAAGAGAACAAAATATCACCAATCACATTTGAAAATCACTAGTTTTATTCAGAGAAATTTGCACATGGTGCGTGGTGTTTCAAAACCATAGTATACTACGTAACTAAAACGCTCTTCTCGCAAATTAACATTGTTTTCAATTTATTTTCTTTCTTTGGTGATTTCCGTAAAATGTGTATCAGTGTGCAGGATATAGCGAGGGTCATTGGACGCTGCCCAGAGAACAAGATTCTTGTCCAATCTTCCCTGAATAAACACGTATCATAATGTCCAATCTTCCCTGATGAAGACTTATTGCCATTTCCAATTTTCCATGATGAATACGTATCATTGTGTCCAATCTTCCCTGATGAAGACTTATTGCCATGTCCAATTTTCCCTGATGAACACGTATCATCATGTCCAATCTTTCCCTCATGAACACGTATCATCATGTCCAATTTTCCCTAATGAACACGTATCATCATGTCCAATCTTCCCTGCTGAACACGTATTGCCATGTCCAATTTTCCCTGATGAACACGTATCATCATGTCCAATCTCTCCTGTTG
The DNA here is from genome assembly GCF_000517525.1 of Limulus polyphemus. Lineage (NCBI taxonomy): Eukaryota > Metazoa > Arthropoda > Merostomata > Xiphosura > Limulidae > Limulus > Limulus polyphemus. The sequence goes on along the minus strand of NW_013666732.1, from coordinate 216,921 downwards.
AACACGTATTGCCATGTCTAATTTTCCCTGATGAACACGTATCATCATGTCCAATCTTTCCTGTTGAACACGTATTGCCATGTCAAATTTTCCCTGATAAACGCGTATCACCATGTCCATTCTTCCCCGAATAAATTGTATGATGCTAAAGGTGCTTCTGGTGAAATGTTTTTCTCCCAGGACAAGTAGCTTTAAATCATAATCATTTTTATTGCGAGGTTTTCTTCATAATCATCCTGTTGTTTTGTAAATGTTTTGACAGAATGCACGTTATTATTCCTACTACAAAGAATTACGACTAACCCAACTTCACTGTTTCGAAGTTATCCTGACCTTTCAAACACCTAAAATTGATAATTTGTTACTTTATTAAGTACTTTGTTACAATCCCTTAAATACAGTTTGACATAAATATTTTCTGAGAAAATTCACGTCATTTTCTTGTGATTGCTATTACATATTAACAAAGAAAATATTTGAAAAATTCAAATCACATATCTTCCACAAACACCATGTTGATCTGAATCATTACAACAAACGCCCAAGGACAAGGGCTGCATGCAAGGTCTGCCCACGTGGAACCGTTCCCAAGTTTCACGTGTCGCAGTTATGCACCGAAGTATGGCTTAGTTTGTATGACATGCCTAGAGTCACGGGCACGATACGGTTGATGGCTTGAAGCTACCATGTGTATAAGAATATAACGTTACAGAACTACCGAAAGGCGACTGGCTTTTTGTCTAAGAGATCTACCTTTTGTGTAAAGTGAAATTCTCATTTCCTAGGACTATTTGTTTCTTTTGTCTCTTCGTTTATACGAATTAAAATTAAAAAAACAATAAATTTTAGCTTTAACATTAAGTTTGCTACATTTAATATCTTACAATAATATAATCTGGGAAAACGTATGTCCACCCGTCAGGGTTGTACTTAGTTGAGCCAAATTTTTTCTCACGGTCAGTTCTATTTAGCTCTATTCAGAGCACGGTCATTCGATCGGTCAAAAATTTACGTTCCTGAACGTGAAATATTGGAACTGTTACAATGAAGCCTTATGAAAAACTTTACCAAGAGGAATTCGATGGTCCTTAGTTTTAGACCGTTGCTTTGCCGAATTTCGACACATTCTATCAGTAATACATACAATCTGGTGAGTTTTGATAAAACTGTTTATGTTTCATTGTGAAGTTCATCCTGAATATTTCTGCAAACTGTTTTTACGACGTTAATATCATTTATCGGTCTATATTAACCTGTGAATGTCTGAAAACAACTACGATTCTCTTTGCATACTATCTCATGATGATCACATTGCTTTTCAGTCTAAAAATCTACCACTAAGAAGAAAGTCCAAAAAAAATCTAATAAGAACACTGTGTTCAATATGTATGCCTATCTTATCAGTTAATTGTTTTTTTCTAATTAGTCATTTTTAATAATAAAATTATGAATGTATTATTTCTGTGAACAATAATGAACAAAAATATCCTCCAATATTTTATAGAAAATTATGCATAATTAATTTCATAAAAGGAGGTTAAATTTGTTATTATGCATAATTTTTTGCTTATTTGTTTTCACCCAATAAGTGCCAACGCCCCAATTTTAGAACGCATGCTTAAATTATCATAAGTTAAAAACTTATGAGTGAATTGTTTTAAACTTTTCAGACTATGCTGATATTGTATTGTTTTACTGCTGATATTGTATTGTTTTACATAGAAACGTAAGCAAATTTAGATTTGTTTATGATCTATAATTTCGTCAACCACTCTTAGATTTTATTGATATTTGCATAATTGACTTGATATCACTGGTTTTGTGCCCAGTTTCCTGTTCGAGGATCGCTACATTTCTTTTTAATAGCATCACAATAGTGTTAACTTATGTATTCCTCCTTAAAATTAAAATAAATACAGCAGAGAAATATAAAAACGTTTTCTTTCTAATGCTAATATCATAACCCTCATTTATATGGCTACATAAAAAAAAACAAAAATGGCACAACATTCCATACAACAATAAAATATCACAATGAAAATTATCACTCGGAACGGACAGAAGCTCCCCACCCCACCCAGAGACTCATTGGTGAGTTTGAGGGCTTATAACGCTCAAAATCAGATTTCGATATCCGTGGTGGGCAGAGCACAAACAGCCCATTGTGTAACTTTATGCGTAACAACAAACAACCCAAAAACACATATAGATACTGTTCTAATGTCAACGACTCAGAATTAGAATGTTCTTATTATATGCCTTCGTCTCAAGGTTTACCATTTCACAGTAAAACCCATGGGCGTCCGCAGAAATTTTTCCAGGGAGGGGCAAAGTTTTCCGGGCGGGGGGTGGGGGGGTGGACAAAATAGTGTGAAATTGTGAACTGAATAAAAAATTCATATACATAAGCTGAATGAATAAAGAAAGAATTGTGTTTCTGATTTTCCAGAGGGAGGGGGACGCACGTGGTAAAATCTAAAACTTGATAAATTTTGAAATAAGAGAAGAAAAAAATCAAAATTAGGTCAATTAGATTGACGGTTATATTTAATATACAGTTGTGGCGGTATAAGGTCTATATGCAGAGTGTCTAGAATCAACGTTGTGTTCCTACAAAATAAAAATGTCATGGTTGTGATCGCAGACGGAGATGACAGAATTATCGGATGAATAGTGTCTCGGGTAAACTTTAAGAATGAACTTTCTTGTCAATGTTTCTTTATTCTACCGAGACTCGAAAAATTATGATTGTAATAATCAAACAACTTCTGTATGTTATGCTTGTTTTATTATACTAAACATAATAATAACTCAAACTTTTAATTATTCAATGGAACGCCCTCTATATTGAACTGCTCCTTCTAGTGTTGTATTAAATAATCTAAACCCATTGTTAGTATTAAGGGTCACGATATTAGATTCTGCTTCAATCAAATTATCATCTGAATGTCTACTTGTTTGTTGTTAAGCGCAAACACACAACAGGCTATATATACTATACCCATCGCGGGTATCGAAACCATATTTTTCACATTATAAGCCCTCAGACTTAGTGCTTAGCTGACAGGGGGCGTGTCATCTGAGATAACCCACATGGACTTGCGATTCAACATATCTCAATAATTTGTTAAAACATTTTTTTTCCTATTCTGTGGTACAGGGCGTGGCCCTGTGTTTAGCATGCCGAACTGTGAATCCGATGATCCATGGTTTGTGCTGCAAATCCCACTAATTTTTAGACTGACTACCAAATCTCAATATTCGATTACAGTAGTTCTAGAGTTGATGACGGTTACTGTTGACTGTCTGCCTTCCCTTTACTTCACCAGTTCAAAATTAGGGACGGCTAGCGCAAGTTATCTTTGTGTAGCTTTGCGCGAACACCGGAAACAAACAAACAAGCAACCCTATTCTGTGATATCGTAATAAAGTTACACGTGTATGTTAGTAATCTCGAAGACGAACGTCATTTAAAACTTGTACTGAATAGCAAATAATTTAAAATACGTGTGATTAAAAATAAAACAATTTAAAAAACACGTATAATTAAAAATAAATCTAAATGTAAATATTCAAACTTTTTATTCTTTACCCAAATGCATATACATGAAACTTAATTGTGTTTGGTGTAATGGATTGGCTAATGGCAGAGGAAAAACTAACAATAGGTTACTGAATGCCCTATATGTAAGTATACGTACTTCTTTATCGAGCAGTGACATTTTGTAAAACTTGTGCACGTCTACCAATGACGAGTGTGTTTACGAGTTACCAAGACGAAGTTTTGTACCCGATGAACTCACGATGTTGTCATTTAATGAAACAGGTGTCGCAATAAGTGATTCTATAGAATTTATCAAGGATACATATAATCTCTCGTTAAGACTTTCTGGTAAATGACTGTTACTTTGGTGTAACTAAAATACTAAATTATAAAGGTTTGGGGGACAGAAAAACATCGGTAAACAACTGTAGCAGCACCTAAGATTTTCAGTTTAAAATATTTGCTTGTTTACTCCAGCCAATCTGTATTATGAACTCCGTCACTTCGCACGGGTGACTCTGAATGGTATTAAACTTTCCATGACGAACAGCCTTTGTGACTAATGATAATTTGGTAGTAGTTACATTGGAGTTTTACAAAATTTAATCGTCGAATAATGAAACCACTCATTTGCAAAATGTTTTCGGAGAATGGAAATCGTTTAAGATCATCTTTGTATTGCACGGGTTCTAAAGTCTCTATAAAGTACATAGAGATTTACTTAATAGAGACTTTAGAACCTGTGGCAAAATCACATCCATCAACCCTTTATATGCCATGTAGCAACTAATGATATAGATGAGACTTCTAGAAATTAAATACAGCTAGTACGTACCTAATGTGTACAGATTACGAGTGAAAACAATACGCAAGTGATCTATTTACTGCTTATGGAGTTATAGGATTATTTCAACAGATCGCGCTTAACTTACTTGATGACTGGATACAAGTGTAGTCACTATAACTTCTTCCCATTTGTGTGAACAGTTATTTGCACGTGTGAACATACAAGAATCCTATATCCTTGAATATAAATGTAAATAAATAGTGGTGCGAGTTAGTGTAGATGTGTGGCTGTGTATTGCTCTTTATAGCCCAGATGTCTAACTGACCAATCTATTTTGTTTATTGATAACTTTAACTTTGACAAATCTATTCCAATCTCCAGAAATCGTGTGGCGGAGTGGTTACTCTCTTTTTTTATATTTTTTCCGTAAGCAAGCGCAATCATAATAACCTCATATTCTGAAATTTGACTTTCAACGTATTTTATATACTTTTTATTGTTTTTATACCGGGCGTGGCCCAATGACTAGATCCAAGGCATGGGTCGTGATATGACGCTAAAACACGCTCCGCACTTTCAGGTATGAGGATGTTATAACTGTGACAGTCAGTCCTGCTTTTCGATGAACAGCAGCACTAAGTTACAGATGGTCATGTCTGGATCTTGAAATCTATTATCTGTCCGTTTACCCCCCCCCCCCCCGAGTCGCTTAAGAAGTTACCGCTCGGATCGAGGATACCAAATTCAATTGTTTAGTTCTTAAACTCAAACGTCTGGCCACATTCAAAAACAACTTGTCACAATTAAAAATCTCATTGTTTATAGAAAGGTATTAAGAAATTTCACATCCGAAATAAGCTAAAACGACTTTCTCACGTGGGTGGGGCCAGCTTTTCTTAGTACTAACCGTTTAAGGAGACGAAAAATAAATAACAGTGATCAGGTACACGTTTACCAACTTTTCAATGAGTGACTTCCAAAACTGATACCCGCACTCATACACACTGACAATGATACTTGTCCCTAATGCTGTCATAGCCAGGGGGCAGCGTTGTTAAGGCCGGAAGTAAGAACAAGGCCCGGCCTGCCACAGCCATCTCACATCGTTGGCGTGCCTGGCGCAAGGCGCTGAGAGCTCATGGGACTTCTAACGCTTATTTAGCGAGTGTGTGTGTGTGTGTGTGTGAACATATAAATATATACATACATACATACATGGTTGCTGTGTCGTCATGACCTGTTTGGCCTTGAAGTAAAATCTCATGGCGCAATTCTTTTCACCGCCTTGCTTCACCGCTAAGCCAAATCCTGTTTGATGCTATACTAGAAGGGGAAAATTCCCGAGAAAAGCTCTTGCGAAGTGGACTGTGGTCCATTTCTTTGCTTCTGACGTCACGTTCCTTATACAGTACATAACCGACAGAACACCTGATATTAGGAAGCGGGCAACGTGTAGCACCTGCCACTTGTTTGCTACCCGATTATAGTTTCATGTTCCTTTTTATCTCACCTCTATAGGACCTGAATGTTACAAAAAAGAGCGCTGGTAATTAAACTTTAAACTACCCACGCACTTGTTACTCAAGTTTTAGTGTTCATAGTATAAGCTATAAGGCATTCAGCTCGCTGTTTATGAATAATTTAATATACGAACCATCATGAACCACAAGAGTTGATGCAACTCCTAGCACACTGAAATGATTCTTTCAATTTCAATCTTTTCACAAATGTAAAGGAAGGACGAGAACTTAAAATGTCTTAAAGAAATAAAATTTTTCACTAATGCCATTTAACGGTTGAGTTCTTATCAAAGCAGGCTACCTACATAATTCAGGACTGAATTAACCAAGTAATTAATTTACATAATTTATTGTACAGGTATAACTAGAATTGTGCATTGCCATAACCTAAAACTTATAATGATTAGAATGTATTGATTTAACAATGTATAGAATCACTGTTAGCATATATGTAGTCCATAAACCCAATTGTGAAGTTCTACCAGATTAGAAAATTTAAGCATGTCCTGAATCCATATAAATTAAGTTAACAATGTAAAATAATCCTCACAATAAAAAATATCCATAATACAAATGAAAAAATAATAATACAATATATTACATATCAAACATTTTAGCCAATACTGGTTTAGTTTGTTTTGAATTTCGCGCAAAGCTACACGAGGACTATCTGCGGTAGCCGTCCCTAATTTATCAGTGTAAGACTAGAGGGAAGGCAACTAGTCATCACCACCCACCACCAACTCTTGGGCTACTCTTTTACCATCGAATAGTGGGATTAACCGTCACATTATAATGCCCCACGGCTGAAGTGGCGAGTATGTTTGGTGGGATAGGGATTCGAACATGCGACCCCCAGATTGCGAGTCGGGCGCCCTAACCACCTGGTCAGCCAATACTAGTTAATGAAACTAACATTGCAGAAAGAATGAAATAATATTTACTTACAAAACACATTAAAATTTGTTGCTTACTTCACGAACTATAATTATTCCCCTCAAACGTGATACTTTCGGACATCTTTCAGATTTTAAACTTCAGGTTACCGACTTGTTTTTATGCCACTTCCGGTGAAGTCTGCTTATTGCATCATATTGAGCTTTTTTTTTTTTAGCTGTTACGACACTCAGTGTAAACAAGT
>NW_013666732.1:206104-209180 GCF_000517525.1 Limulus polyphemus | reverse complement strand
TATATATATATATAGCGCCACGTTCTTACACACACACAAAAAGCGATTAAATAGTTCGTCCCCTGGTGTGACAGCAGTAAGTCTGGGGAATTACAACGTTAAATTCAGGGGTTCGCAGTGTTTGGAGAGGGCACATAAACGCCTTATGTAGCTCAAAGAGTGCGCTAGCACTCCCTATAGAAAAATGCAACGAAACAAATGGCCGCCACTATTGGATTAATACATAAACTCAGAAAAAGTTGATACGACAACAGCCACCATAACGCTGATATAAAGAGCCGTTTCTTGAGTTATACCCACTTCCTACTTTGACCCGTGAACTTACAACTTCGGCCCGTAAGACACTTCTGCGGCCAAAGACCATCAAATAATTAATAACGTGAAACAGTGTAGAAGGATATTAAGAAATGGGTGTTGAAAGCGGGTAACAGGAAGCACCCCCTACCGCCTCTACCTCTTCCTACAAAGTCACCCCAACAATCGCCCAGTGTATATCATGTTTTAAGTATATACATAGTGAGTTCTTAAAGTTTATACAGAACTTTTGGTGAGGTAATAACGAATAATGTAATAATATATCATAAATAAATTGTGTGAAAGTTAAGATTTTGGCGTTATTTATCAAAGCATTTTTAAAGTTCACAGCCCGAATAAAGGACAGATACCTCAGCTTGTAATAAGATAAAGACGAATCATTAAACGTTAGTTACATACCGATGAGGCATGACATGGCCAGGTGGTTAGAACGCTCAACTCGCAATCTGCGGGTCGCGGGTTCGAATCCCCGTTACACCAAACACCCGTTACGTGGGGGCGTATAATATTATGGTCAATCCCACTATTCGTTGGTAAAAGAATAGCCCAAGAGTTGGATGATGACTAGCTGCTTTCCCTCTAGTCTTACACTGCTAAATTAGGCACGGCTAGCATAGATAGCCCTCGTGTAGCTTTGCGCGAAATTCAAAACAACCAACTTATCGATGGTTGAAATCTGTACTTTTCTTTTAGAAATAAGCTTAGACTTAATATTTGATATTCGTAAGCTGATGACCTAGGAAGTTGGTATAATTTCTTTAAAATATGCTAATTCTATGAAAAAAAAATAACAGTAAGTACACTAATTAGTCACTGTTTGTTCCTAGCCTTTATTTTTTCACATTTTAAACTCAATCTAAAAACTTCTTTTATTCAGGAAAAATTCAAACGTAAGGACCAGATTGTTTCGAAAATACTATGTTACGTCACTACAGTTATATTTCTAATTACTACAAGGATAAGTTTCAGACCTACAAAACAACTATGCTTACTCTCGAGAACATAAAGTTTTAATCTCTATTAACTGTGATAATCATTAAAAATATTCAAATTAACACTTTGCTTGTGATTTGAGATGATATTAATATCATTCTTTAGTGAGTTTAAGAAAATGTACAGTGTGGCTGGCTATTGGAAATCACAATATCATTAGTTAAATTAACAAAAGTTCTACACCTTTAACATCTCTCTTATTAACACTTATTAACAGTTTGTTCAAAGTATTGTGTCCCTCAGTTACATCGGATGTGGTTTACCTAGGATAGGCTATCATTCTGTAACTTTTTTTTTTTCGGGGGGGGGGTATATTTTGTAAGCATACATATTTAATAGGTATAAAATAATAACAAAAACAATAACCCGAGCGTTTTCGAAATGTGGACCTTTCTTCTTCAGGAACAAACTGGGAAAGACTTCTTTAACCTACGTGTTTTTCTGACATCACGTATTTAATAAGTGTCTAACCGAAAACATTCGATGGCTTAGATCCTTAAGACTATTTGGATACTTCTGTAATGGCTACAAACAAACTCCCAGAAAAAGAAGAAAAAAACTGTAGTTCGAGCTTCTAAAGGAATTGCACAAACAGCGTATAAATCATGTTGAAAAATATAGATAGTAACTTGGAGAAAAATTGTGTTTATATTTATAGCAAATCTACTACGGTTTTCAGCTATAAACTGAACATATAGAAGACAGCCAATCAGCAGCATTCCTCCTTCCTACCCACTATCCACACCAAAGGATTGACTGTCACTCTTACAGTGCAGGAATATATGGTAACGCTCGGATTCAAACCAGTTTCGCCAACTCCGAAATTCAGAACTCTACCACGGAGGCAACCCGGGCAACAATATATAAACCACATTTCAACAGCGTATGTCCTAAATATTGACCAGATTATCATCTTTTCATAACTGATTTTTGTTATCATTGCACGTGTTAGTGATTATGTTTTTTACTTCTCAGGAAAATGGTGTTAGCATTTCCGAAATTTATATATATATAAAAAGTTTAATATTTTAATGCTCAAAATCTCCAGGTTTGAGGTTATTATTCAGTGGCGCCAACTAGGAGTGAAGGGTAGGGGTATCCGCCCCAACCAAGTCTTTTTCTTCTTTTGTTTTTGAGAAATGTAAAACATCTGGTTAATAGGCAATGTTTATGAGGAATTACTAATATTAATACAGGATGTCCGAAAAGTATGGAACCATGCGTGATTTGCAGCGTTTCTTAATTTCAGATGGCGCTGTCAAAGCATGTGAAGGTCGGGTTAATCCTGCTGTGTGGCAGAGAAAGATAGTCCCAGCGGAAGGTTGCTGCTAAATTGAAGGCACGCCATCCAGAGAGAGAGAGAGAATAACGTCACTCACAGTGTCGTGGGGAAGGAGACTGACAGTGTGGATGGCACGAATATGTTTCGCAGTGTTTACAGAGAATGGAAATGCCGTCGTCAAATTTGTTCTGTAAAATTCGTTTAAGTGATTATGGTCCCAAAATGTTCGGACATCCCGTATATACAAAGCTCAATGTCATATTTCGATGTTTGTGGTCAATGTTCCTCATAACCCTCTGGCTCTTACATGGTTATTACAGCTGATGTATGAACTCCGAAACGTGCTACGTCATCAACAGTTCATGTACTTTTGTAGAAACCAGGTTTCAACCATCCCTACTCCCCCCTCCCCTCCCCCAACATATTGTTATAATGGCACTGTTGGTATTTTATAATGATAAGTTTATTTTTTCGAAAATGTAAAAT
>NW_013666732.1:201559-205526 GCF_000517525.1 Limulus polyphemus | reverse complement strand
ACTGTTTTAAAAAGTCCAACAGCTGTTGATCAATATTACCCATGTATCATCGTTAAATATCACCACTGTTTTAAAAAGTCCAACAGCTGTTGATCAATATTACCCATGTAATATCGTTAAATATCACCACTGTTTTAAAAAGTCCAACAGCTGTTGATCAATATTACCCATGTAACATCGTTAAAGTATCACCACTGTTTTAAAAAGTCCAACAGCTGTTGATCAATATTACCCATGTAACATCGTTAAATATCACCATTGTTTTAAAAAGTCCAACAGCTGTTGATCAATATTACCCATGTATCACCGTTAAATATCTCCACTGTTTTGAAGAAGTCCATTTATTCTGATTGATGTTGCCTGTATAGCATCCTTGAATCTTGTTGCTCTGTGAAGAAATCCACTCCTATTTTCAAATTAACATTTGCGTTCATAAGCTTCGCTTATAAATACGGAATGATTAGTATTTCATCATAATTTATACCACATTGAAAGTTTTACTCATTCAGTTCTAGAGCCACGAGCAATTGACCGAATTACAAGAAAGTTCTAAAACAAGTAGTGTCTGAAGAAAAAAAAAACAGAAACAATTACTCACCCCACGTTGGTAGAAGACTCTATAAACTGGCTTGTATCCCTGACGAATGCTGAGAGGAAGCTTACTACCCACGAGCGATCGTGGTGTCATGACAACTGTATAAAATATTATAAGTGTCATGACAAGGCACCATCTGGTCACTTGTCGTTGGATAGCCGTAAGGTGATTGTGATCGGCCATCTTCGTCTAATGATTTCCGATCAGTCCAGAGTTAAATCGCCTGACAATATTAATTAATTCGAAGATTAAGCGGAAACCGCAAGAACGTAAATTGAAATTGAAATTGATTTCCTCGAACAATCTTCAAACTTGTTCCCGCGCGCGCCAAGAACACGCTGCTAAACACGATCGTTTCTATCTCACAGAAACTAATTTCACTTCTTACGTGAGCTACGGAAAACTTACACACTCATTCACGTTTCTTGCCGCGAGTTGTACTCCACAAGCATATATAGTGGCTTCAGCATGAATGAATGACTTGGAGCGTGCCCACTCTCACATATTAAGAGGGTGTGCAGATTGTACAAAGGAGGAGACTAACAAATCAGTTGCGAATAGGATCGTAAAATAACGCATAGCTAATAAATTGAGGTTTCTACCGTTTTTTTTTTCTTGAGCCATTTTGATATTATTTTCAATAATCTGTGTCTAAGAAAATCTTGGAATAATCCCTTTTTTTAATTGGGAATAATTATTTTCATTTTTTTTATTGGTCTTGTTTCTTTTTATTCTTTTATTAGGATGTTTACATACAAATGAGTAATCTAATATCACACGATATTTGATTCTGAAGATCGTACTTTTAACATGTCTTTCCCACCAAACATGCTCGCTCTTTCAGCCATGGGGGCGTCATAATGTGACGGTCAATCCCACTATTCATTGGTAAAAGAGTAGCCCAAGAGTTGGTGGTGGGTGGTGATGACTAGATGCCTTTCCTCTCGTCTTACACTGCTAACTTAGGGACGGCTAGCGCAGATAGCCCTCGTGTAGCTTTGCGGGGAATTCAAAACAAGCAAACATGTCTTTCTTATGTATACTAAAACTACAAATACTTAACGGCATTAATCACAAATATACAATTGTTCATTAATTTTAAAACAAATATTATACAAATAGTTAAGGTCCAGTTCCGTTGATGGTCGCAAACTGATGTTATTATATATAAAAAAAGCATGCTGTTGCAGAGCTAAAAACATCTAAGAGATGCGTAAGGAGAACCAGCTTTTAAGCCTAGCTTTAACAAGAGAAACATATTCTTTAATTTCGAAAATGAACTGGTTTTGCACCTAGAAACATTTGTACTTGACACGAGAAACTAGCAATTTCAAGCAATATTCTTCCCAGTTTACAAGTTATAACAACTGTGGACAAAACTGTAACAATTTATTTAACTCATCGGTTTATATTAACATTAAATAAGGTTAGGAAAATGACAAGCCATTTCTGTTGAAAAAGAACATTTACTGGTTTGAGATAAACGTTCATTTATGCAATAGATAAGGATTAAGGATAATATAATAATCATTGGTTGCGGAGAACACATGTTATGTATTGTCTGCTCCCGAGATCATCCACCAGCTGGTTTAATCTCCTACAGTCTATCTCTGAAATCATTGTGGTCACAGAATACCTCTCTCTCTCTCTTTCTCCGTCCTCACTGTTCTTCATCAAACATCTGTTTGTATTGTTTAATCGGAAATCATCTGATAAAGACAGTTTTAATCATGTGGTTTAAAATCGGCAAGGTATGGTTATCAGCAAGAGTTATCTTAAATGAAGCTTAAGAAAACAAAGCTGAAACAACTTCTCTAGTTGAAGGGCACGGAGAGAGAGGCACACTTTCATGAAAGCGAGTGGATCCTTGTAACGATCCACATCGAACGTTTCCCAGTATTCAAAAGAGAAACGACCATGGACGCTCTTAAAACAGGACGATTTATAAGTTTTCAATACACGTGAGTCTCTCCAAAGAAAAGTTCCCACTACAAAGAAACCCTATTCATTCTACTAAAACGTATATTATAAAAAGATGTTTGTTTGTTTTGAACTTCGCGCAAAGCTACACGAGGACTATCTGCGCTAGCCATCCCTAATTTAGCAATGAAAGACTAGAGGGAAGGCAGCTAGTCATCATCACCCACCGCCAACTCTTGGGCTACTCTTTTACCAATGAATAGTGGGATTCACCGTCACATTATAACGACCACATAGTTGAAAGGGCAAGCATGTTTGGTGGGACGGGGATTCGAACCCGCGACCCTCAGATTACGAGTCGAGCGCCCTAATCACCTGGCCATGCCAGGCCAAATGATATTATAACTTAGTATTTACGGATTCACGATTCACACTTAATTTGTAGGGGTAAAAAACCAGTGATAAATATATATTAAAGAATGATAGGGCCAGAATTATGATATAATTCCATATAACTCACTAGGGCGGTGGTGATGGCCCTTTCAGATTGGAATTACAAGGGAGAATAAAAATATTTATCATAATTTTTGAATTTGTTAACTTTCTAATAGACATTGTGGGGTTACTATTTTGCCTGCAAGCAGCCATGGATGCTAAATAATAGTCGGTTCCTGATATTTCGGGGTTTAAGCAACAACACTTTGCCCTTTGTAATAATTACAGTTTTTCACTAGCGTTCTAGGAGTGAGTCGGGAGACGGAATACCTGCAAAGCCTTCTGGGTGCTATTGCCGCAGTTACCTTAATAATTTTTCATTCTTATAAATTACACATAAACACACACACACATATATATATATATATAGGCTAATATTCAAAAGCAGCTTGTCCAAGTATTTTGAAACCCTTTTTAGTAAAAAATAATTAAAATTATTTACAAAAAAAATCATACAAATGAATGTGACATCTTAACAGTCACACTAACAACTTTACTTGTAGAAAGCAAAACAGTTAAAACAGTTGTCTGTATATATAACTGCCGATGTGTTCAAAATAATCGGTTAAATTTTTAAACCACCTATTTTTCATTTTCAGCTTCTTTTATATAATTTATTTATACAATAGTTTTGTTTTGTTTTTAAATATTACAATACGGATTTGTTTATTTGTTTTTGTGTTTAAATGCATAGCTACACAATGGGCTATCTGCGCTTTGCCCACCGAGGGTATTGAAACCGGTTTCTGGCGTTATAGCTTTAAGAGTTGTTTGTTTGTTTGTTTGTAATTAAGCACAAAGCTGCACAATGGGCTATCTGTACTCTTCCCACAACGGGTATCGAAAACATGCTTCTGGTGTTGTAAGTCCGCAGACATCCCGCTGTGCCACTGGGGGCGCTTTAAGACTTACACCTGAGCCATTGGCGGAACATAACAGTCCGAACTCATATACTAA
>NW_013666732.1:194723-200759 GCF_000517525.1 Limulus polyphemus | reverse complement strand
ACTATTTATTCTGTATTTAGTGTAGTATTTAATAACGAAACTGACAATTAATGATTTTTGCACCATTTTTTTTGTAATAAACATACAAACATAAGCACGTTTTGCCCATAGAAAGCGTTATGGCGGGAGACACTCAGATCACCTTGCTGTCAATTCAGTATTTCCGAAAACAGTTTTCTTTAAATAGTGCTAAGTGGTTTCATAAGTGATTTAGCAACTTTTTAAATTTCAAATTATTGTTTAGTGATACAGGTGAGTATGTCACCCAAGAGACGCCCTTTCTATGGAAAGTCATCTTCCGCTAAAAGAATGCGAGCACAAAAAGCAACTGAAACAGAAGAAGAACGCAATCAAAGACTTCAAGTTGCAAGGCAGGCTGCTCAAATACAGGAAGAGACTTTAGAACAACGTAAAGTTAGACTTCGAGCTCAAGCTGAAAAGCAGGCTACTCAAAGACAGCAAGAAACTGTTGAACAGCACAAAGCCAGAGTTCATTCAGAATCATCAAGGCAAGCACAAAAATTAAGACAAATAACTTACAGAGAGCAAGAAACAGTGGAGCAACATGATGTACGACTTCAGGCTCAAAGAACAAGACAAGCTCAAACACGATCTCATTTCAGATAAAGCTTTGTTTGATTAAACGCTTCTTTATTTCTCGCATCACAGCTTTTGTCTACTTACTGAATAATTTGCTGAAACAAATACTGATCTATACGTTTCAAATCTAAATTTTCACCGTGCAACGCCGGGTAACTCGGCTAGTACTATGTATATTTCTACAAATAAAAGGCTATACCGCACAATGCAGGAAAATGGGATAAATATTCGATCGAGGTTTATGTAATATATATTTATATCTATTGAGAAACATATATGTTTTCATAGCCCACTTTTTTTTTTTACTTTTACAGATTTTTACAGAGGATTAGTTCCTTCCTAAAATGTGATCGTAAGACCTCGTATTATTACTCGAGCAATGTACGTCACTCGACTAAAAAAAAAATCGTAAGTCACGCACTGTGACATAATGATCTCGGGGTAAATGATACCAAAACCTCCAACAAATTGTAACAGTTCCCACTTACTTCGGGTTGTTACCCGTATTGTGCATAGATAAATATGGCGTAACAATCATTGAAGCGTGAATTATAACTTTTTTCCAGCAAAACTTGAGTTATCTGGCTTCTCTTCGTTCAGTTCTTGGTCCTAAATGTCTTGCGTTTCCGGTAATTTAGTACAGAGCGTATATGGAGATATGGTTCCAAGGATTTAGAGATGTCATTAAAGTTCCAATATGTTTCGACCTCGTTACGACTGTTCACATATAACTTCAATTGCAAACACACACACACACACACATAAAAAACGTTGCAGCTTTAAGAAATAAATTTATTGTTCAAATTACTCTGTATATTATATCTCGCACTACGCTTTCCCAAGTACTTTTTATTTAGTAGAAAACATGCACATATCTTTAGAGGATTGGTATTTAAACTTGTCACCTTCTTACTAGCTTGTAGAAGAAGGCAAGAGTACTAAGCCTAACAACTTTTCATTTCGTCAGTGTTCTTCACACAAAGCCAAAATTAGAGACAAAATAGAGGAAGAGATAGGGAAAGAGACGGGTGACAAAAGTCAACGTTCGTCCCCATTTATTGATATATTAGTACTGAGGCGTTGGACTTTTACATATCTGATTTAGATAGCAAATGTAAATTATACTATTATATTAATTTTCTGGGGGACATGCCCCAGACCCCTCTCCCCTAGATTGAGCTGATGCTTTTAGCAGCTCCTTATATTTTCAATCTCTCATTGTAAAATGTGCATGTCTAACCAAGCACCCCCCGCTTTACAACTCCTTCCTACACCACTGTTAGGCCCAGTACACTTGTCTTCTTCTGCAACCAAGACATATTGTAAAATGTGCATGTCTAACCAAGCACCCCCGCTTTACAACTCCTTCCTACACCACTGTTAGGCCCAGTACACTTGCCTTCTTCTGCAACCAAGACATATTGTAAAATGTGCATGTCTAACCAAGCACCCCCGCTTTACAACTCCTTCCTACACCACTGTTAGGCCCAGTACACTTGCCTTCTTCTGCAACCAAGACATATTGTAAAATGTGCATGTCTAACCAAGCACCCCCGCTTTACAACTCCTTCCTACACCAAGACATTTAATAAAGGTTAACTTTAATCCTTAGTTTCCCGGGCAATTGATGTAGCATTGTATGCACAGTTTGTTTTCTTATTTGGATTTAGAGGCAAGAAAGATAAAACAGACTTCTCTTACTTCCATTACTGGAAGTCATTGAGAAAAAATCATCCATGCTTTGTATTAAAATCTAACTATTTGTCTAATAGATTGAGACAGTATCTCAAAAGGGATTTTATTAAACCTAAAGAAGAAAAATTAGTATATTTAGTGACATGTGTTAAATAGATAACAAATTATAAGCACAAAATATAGCTGAAACAAATTTAAAATATACTGCAAAAGCGTATTAAGAAAACATACTTATGAACCCTTCTTGTTAAGCGACCTTTATCGGTAAATCATATCGGCGTGTTACTCCGATTTTCGTATCACCACGGAACAGTACTGAACTCGAGGTTTCTCGCACGCCAACCAGAATAGAAGATAATATACTATTAATTGTAGTAAGGCACATTTTAACAACTGAAACTACCGCCACGTTCTTCCTTGGGCCTAATGGTCGTGAGACACTCTTTAGTTGTCCGTTAATTGGTCTGTTGCAGTATTTTTTTTTCCTACTCATCAGATTAGAATCTGAGATCTTTTATACGTCAGAGAAGTGTTCTATACTCTGAGCTAGGTGGTTAATCCACCAGCACTTCCTAGTAAGACACTTTTAAAACTGCTATACAGGTAGGTATTGACTGGAATTTTGCAAGAAATATGTCAGAGAAGTGTTCTATAATCTGAGCTGGATGGTTAACCCACCAGCACTTCCTGATGAGGCACTTTTAAAACTACCTTATCAGTAAGTATTGACTGGTATTTTGCATGTCAAAGAAGTGCTTTGCCTTTTGAGTTATATGGTGTACCTACCAGCACTTTTAAAACTATTTTATCTGCATAATAAATATCGTATTTCAAGAGAGTGCTCTGTTACGTATGTGATTCTAACAAAAACAAACAATGTTCGTGAAATAAAACTTCGGGGTCTAAAAGCATTTCACAGTTTAAGTGTTCTAAAACGTGACAATGCTTTGAATAGCATGTACTTTCTGTAAGTTCAATAATACTGAGATAAGCAGCTAATCATACCTATAAAAACTACATTTAATGGCATTATGTGTTATAATCCTAATGAATGCATATTGATACACAGAGCCACTATTAACCTTAATAACTTATTCAGTTATTCACTCTATCAGTAAGGTGGCACTATAATTAAATTTATAATATCAAGTTTGAAATGGTTAAATAGCAACCACATGAACGTTATCAATAATTACGTCATACTTATAAGGATTTCAGCAGACTTTTATATACGTCATTGAGAAACATTGGAGGATAAATGTAAAGACTTGTTTCTAAGAGTAGATTAATGTAGTGGATAAGATTAACACAACGTATTAGTATGTTTTTGTTATTAAGCGCAAAGCTGCACAACGGTCTATCCTATGATGTGCCCATTGAAAAGGTATTGAACCCAATATTTTAGCGTTATAATCCCTTAAGCTTGTCGCTAAGCCACCGAGGGTTTTTATCTAAGACCTATATAATTAAGACGGCCCATTCACTCCCTACCTCTCGAAACGTAATCAATTTTCAACAGCGCTACCTGGTGGTTGGTTTGGTACTACTTACCAAGTCGGCTACTTAGTCGCATACTTCATGGCATGTTCGGAATTATAGCTTGCAATTAGGGACTTTTCCATTTTTGTATGACATCATATCCTTGGGTGAAATAATCTAATAATGTGAACTGTTCACGTTTTAGTGTGAATTAGCTCAAATAAGAGTCCAGATTCAGTGGTTAATGTTTTAACATGTTAGTGAGTTATGAATCCCTGTGATGATACCAGGACAATTGAAAACAATATACGAAGAGGTGTTATATCAAGACACTTGAACTAATTACAGTAAACACACACGTGAGGTGTTATTCCATATTAGACGTCATATTTTTCTTCCAAGTTTATAAAGTAGGCATACATATCAGCACGTATGTCAGTCATAAAATACTCCATTAAAACTTACGAAGTGAATCAATGGAAAATATTTTGATACACAGTCAAGTATTTAAAAAAGACGGTAATTACCGGCTATACTACATTTACGAAATATTCTAACTTGAAAATCTTATAATTCCTTTTCAGGATAGCTTTCAGAATTACAAAAATTAAACATTTTAAAGATGTGATACGACCTCGCCGTCCCCCCGGTGGCACAGTGCTAAGTCTTCGGGCTTATAACGCTAAAATCGGGGGTTCAATTCCTTTCATTGGACACAGCGGATAGCCCGATGTGGCTTTGCTATAATAAAACACACACGCGCGCGACCTGACCTTTACGTGAACATGGAGTTATTATGCTTAAAACATTTATTTTTATTTTATTTTATTTTTACACTCCTCACGAGCATGAAACAGTGGTGCTAAAACAATAAGGAAGACTACTGTGCAAGTTATATTCTCTGCATCTGTTGATAACCCATATTTTTACGATGTTAAAATTGAATTATCATGTTGTCTCTTGAGAAACAATTTACATCGATGCGATCAACTATTGGGAAAGCGAGTCGTATGGAAAAATTCGAAAGATGTAACGAATATTAGGTAGAAAGAAACTAATGCTTTTTATTTAAAATGGGAAAACTTCTTGTAGTGAATAATTCGTATGTTTACTTAGCACATAAACCAAAAATGGGAACGATTTAACTCTCTTGTTAGCCTTTATTCATATAAATAACTAGCGTAATTTCTCCGAAAGATAGCCGAAGGGTCACCTATTTTAATCACTCTCACCACTATACAATAGTTCGTTATCTGTCAGTCAGTCAGTAGACATTAAAGTGACGTCACATGAGGGATGTTTAATGTCGCAATTTTTACTGCCATGACGTCAGTAAAATGTGCGCATGCCATGAATCACGAGAAGAATTATAGATTCTGTAGGCTACAACATAGCATGACATATGAACTTCAAAAGCAAGGAATAAAAATGTGTAACTTTGAATTTTGGTTTTATTTACTTCTGAAACAGAATACTTTCGGGGATCTTGCGCAAGTACATCTAGTATAGGTTTATACACACGAGAGGCTATTCATACAACAACCTGCTAGCGCAACATCTCAGCTACTTCCCATCAAACACGCCGCTTAGACTGATTACGTTTCCCGGTCTGAATGGTCGACTTAGAGTTATAGCGTCTTTTGTATTAGCATATTAAAAGTATTGTCCAGTAGTTTATTGTCTAGAAACATGTGAATCTACGTAATTCTGTTTCAGTTTGTACATCTGTTACTGTAACTTATACCATGTGAAACCAAAAAACATGGTAGTAATCTTGATTTAAAAACGTTTAAACCTAAACTGCCTTTTAGGACTGAACGCAATCGGGGATGTTCAGAAAAAATTCTCTTCATCCCCACTCAAGATATTACCTTCGTCCCCACTCAAGATATTACCTTCGTCCACATTCAAGATATTACTTTCGTCCTCACTCAATATATTACCTTCGTCCCCATTCAAGATATTACCTTCGTTCCCACTCAATATATTACCTTCGTCTCCACTCAATATATTACCTTCGTCCCCATTCAAGATATTACCTTCGTCCCCATTCAAGATATTACTTTCGTCCTCACTCAATATATTACCTTCGTCCCCATTCAAGATACTATCTTCGTCCCCGCTCAATATATTACCTTCGTCCCCATTCAAGATATTACCTTCGTCCCCACTCAAGATATTACCTTCGTCCCCATTCAAGATATTACCTTCGTCCCCACTCAAGATATTACCTTCGTCCCCACTCAAGATATTACCTTCGTC
>NW_013666732.1:183746-193766 GCF_000517525.1 Limulus polyphemus | reverse complement strand
CTCGTAAGAATCAAACGTTCAAGGTCTTGATTTTGTGGAGTTGTTGCTAGCCAATCCTGCTAGAAACAGATGTTTGACAAGGGTTTTGTTGACTTGCGTGAAATTAAATGTCTTGTGGAGTAAACTGGGTTTTAATATCGTGATACCTTTCTGTGTTGTAAGAGTTCTGATGATCACACCAATCATTTAGTTATTTTTTTCTCTAACATTTCATATAAAATGTGTTCGAATGTATGCATATTTTTGTTATTTATTGATATTTGATAAATTGTTGCTTTACCTAATAGTCATCGTGCCGAACTGTAACTCCGAGGGTCTAAGGTTTACATCCCGTTATCGCAGAATCGCGGCTGTGCACTATGGGGCAGTGGGTGCGTTATAAGAGGGATGGTCAACTTTCTCTATTTGATTAGATTAGCTAATGTTAAATCCAGACAATTAAAATTCGACAAAATGAAAAATACTTAATTTCAGGGGGAATTATTTTGCACAGGGGGTATTCCCCCCTGTACACCTCCTGAATTCAAAACTGATACTAGCCAAAAAATTGGCGGTGGATGCTATTGACTAGTTGCCTTCCCTCTAGTCTACAAGTTCGTTCAAAACTAGTGCGGCTAGCCCAGATAGTCCTCGTGTAGTTTTTGCGCGAATATCCGAATCAAACAAAGAAACAATCGTTGTTTTAATAGAATTTTTTTTTACCATTCGAAAATCATCTTAATTTGAAAATGGTGATAAACTATGCTAAGAACTCTTATTTCAAGCTATTCACATCAAAAACTGAAACCAGAGCTGGTAATCGTGCGAGAAAAAGCCATAAAAGTCAACTTTATTATATGTTTCAGATAAAGGAAGCCTTCTCATAAAAGCTTGTTTGTGGTACTATTATGTTATCAGGTTAGGTCAGTACCTAACACGAAGTAGTACATTAAAATGTCTTCTATCTTCCTTTTGATATAAGTACATACTTAGCTTAATGGAGGTGCTTACTTAAACTGCCCCAGTTAAGTCGTGAGTTGATGACGTGGAGTATAGATAGTTATTATACATGCATTCGAGTTGCTTCTGGCTTTGCCCCCCACTGGCACAGCGGTATGTCTGCGGACTTACAACGCTAGAATCTGGGTTTCGATACCCGTGGTGGGCAGAGCACAGATAGCCCACTGTGTAACTTTGTGCTTAATTACAAACAAGCTTCTGGTTCGTGCAGCTCTTTAGTTGTAAATAAGTACTGCGCAATCGCTGCACGTTAACTCGTAGCTTTTAATATTTCTTTCTAGTCTTTTTTTGTTCACCGAAAAAAAATATTGTTTCAAATAAAATGCACCAAAAAAAAGAGAGAGATAAAGCTAGGATACGAATTCATCTAGCATACAGTGTCTTGTGTGTGCGAAAGTGGATGGATGAAACCGATACATTTTTAAAACTAGTCTGGCTACACAGAAGTGAGAGAAAAAGAAAAAAAGATGTAATAGAATCAACCTGAAGACGTGATGGTCTGAGATATGACTCAGCCTACCTTGGACAGGATCCCTTTTTCCCCCCGTCGGCTATGACCGAAAGGACCGGAAGTGCACTAACCCCTCGTTCTTTCTCTGCATTGTTTGACCGCCCACGGACTCCACTGCAGGATATTTCGATGGTTGCCGGTCACGAAGGTCGCTTGTGAATCTTCATTTCAACTCTCTCTTTTTTTCTTTTTTTTTTCCTGATGAAATGTTGTAATAAATTTTCGCATACTCGTCGTGTCAAAGGGCATCTATTTAATACATCCTACTGCTGCTGTGATACCAATGAAAATATTCCCGGCAGCACTAAAACCCTATTCCCACGCCTCATTAAAAGAAGGTGTTATTAGCTTGAACCGTAATTAAGTTTATACCTGTTGGCATTAAATTGATTGTTCGAACACCTAACGCCCTCTTTGGTCGGTTTTCAAGTTAGGCTTACATTCGATCGGTTGTTAGGCAAAATCTTACCAAACTTTTTGGTCTCACCACCTATTCCAAATCGTTCAAAAAGAATGTAGGTCAACATGTAACAACTGTTTCACTTTTGTACTTGATTCCACCATACTCCCTTCTCTACAGCGCTTGAACTAAATTTAGTATTTTATTTACTTTTTGTATTTATTTTCTTTACCTAGTTAATACTCGTGCGAATACGTTTTAATGGCATTAGTTTAAAGCTCATTTAAATGACATACGAATTCTGTTCTGAAATAGTATCTAGAACTTATGCCTTTATTAATTTTCTTAATAATAGAATTTTTGTTTGCGTTATTGTCATTCCAAAAACTGCAAGCTATTTTTTTTTTTCGAACAGGAACATTATGGTGATAATAACGGAAAATAAGTATAATACTTTGTCTCAAACATTTTTTTTTTCGAACAGGAACATTATGGTGATAATAACGGAAAATAAGTATAATGCTTTGTCTCAAACATTTTTTTTTAGATTTTAATTACATTGCTTCAAAATCCCCTGTGAGTAAATGATAACTGTAAGAACACATGAGTGAAAACAAGGGAGAGTGTGTGTTGTTAACCACACTGCATCTGCTATATCCAGTGCTGACATATCCTTTCGCCCTAAATTTACAAACTTACAACGCTAAAATCCAGGATCCGATGGTGGAGAGAGAGAGAGAGAGTGCATATTCCTCATTTTGTTGCTTTGCAGTAGGAAAACAATAACAAAATTGTTTCAAAGTATTTTCAGCTTTCTAGAACTGTGAAACAAAACTTCGTTTCTAACAAGCTTTCAAAAATTATTTTAAATTGAAGAATATTTTACCTGAAGGGTTAGCATAAAATAAAGATTATAGGGCTATATAATACGTTAACTTGAACTTAACTCAAGTGATTAAAGCGTGTAGAAGAAAGAAAAAATAAACATCTAAAAATGTTCTAAAGTCTAGGGGAGTTTTTCGTTTGTTTGTTTTTAAGCACAACGCTACATAATGGAATATTTGTGCTGTGCCAATCACGGGTATCGAAACTCGGTTTTTAGCGTGATAAGCTTTAAGACTTCCCGCTGAGCTACTGTGGCGCTCAAGTCTAAGTGATAGAAACAACTGTATGTAGCTTCAAAAAACAGATTTATTTATTTAATTATTTTTTAAATACCCAATGTTCCTCTTTTTGGGTTTATCAGGAGATCTGAACTGTACACAAGATTAATTATTTCCGGCATCACTATACCATCTGAATAACGGAAGTAACATCCGGTGTTGTCCATTTCTTATTGGTACTATTGTTTCTCTTATCATGTTTAATTATGATACTGGTACGTAGCTTATTTGAGTGTCTCTACCCTATTAAACCTATTACTTCACCGAGAAAGAGTTAAAACTGTCTCTCAAAGATTAACCCATGCTAAGTAAATTCCTTTTCTGTCATTCTATTTTATTTTTAGAAACACTCGAACTAGGAGTTACAACGATCACTTGTGACAGTACCATGATGGCTGCTATTAATTGAAAATGAAAATGTTCAGTACTTTTGAACGAACTTGTAGACTAGAGGGAAGGCAGCTAGTCATCACCACCCACCGCCAACTCTTGGGCTACTCTTTTACCATCGAATAGTGGGATTGACCGTCACATTATAACGCCCCCACGGCTGAAAGGGCGAGCATGTTTGGTGTGACGGGGATTCGAATCCGCGACCCTCAGATTGCGAGTCGAGTGCCCTAACCACCTGGCCATGCCGGGCCCATCCCTTTTCATGCACAACAACTGTTCGAATGTTAAATTGGTTCAGAAGAAGTAAGAACCAAAACTGGATGGGACTCCAACCCAGGATTCTATTTACTAGTACACGCTTCAAACAGCTAAACTATTGGATAAAGTAACTGTTCACCAGGCTTTGTATTCAATTTGCCTAGTCTGAGACTCTTGTTAAAATTCTGTGCTAATTAAATAATTAAATGAGAACTGAGAATTACGGTATTCGATATATCTGACATGGGCGTCCGCAGGGGGGGGAGGGCAAAGAGGCGGCACTTGCCCCACCTGGAAAATGAGAAACATAAGTTCTTTCTTTATTCATTCAGCATATGATGTATATGAATTTTTTATTTAAATACACAATTCCACACTACTTTGCTCCCCCTGGAAAAATTTCTGCGGACGTCCATGATATCTGATAAATTACAGTTGGTTAAAGTACATGCCTTGTAATCAGAATCGCGGGATCAAATCCTCTTCCGTTTCAGTTTTCTGCGGACGTCCATGATATCTGATAAATTACAGTTGACTAAAGTACATGCCTTGTAATCAGAATCGCGGGATCAAATCCTCTTCCGTTTCAGTTTTCACATCCAATATTACTGACGTAGCTTCAAAAAATGGACCCCCACATAAAAAAGTAATTGGGCCCCCTATATTTATTCCCACACTTGGAAAATTCCTAAGTTTTTCACACACACAGTCATCCACCTGACGATGCTAAGTTAACCTAGGTAAACGTAATGTTTTTTTTTAAACATATTACCTGTTTTATTTGTAAATAAAACTTGAATAATTTACAATGATTTGTGATCAGTTCCCCCCCCCCCCAAAAAAAAAGTCTTCTCTATAGTCTCAATTCAAAACTAGGAACGGCTGTGCGAAAATCTCCATTGCGATTAATTCTAAAACAAACAAACGATTTAAAAGTGGCTAAAAAAATCTACACAATAAGCAAGGTTGCGGGTTTGAATTCCGGTTGGTCTCAGTTTTCAATTCTCCATTCAAAAAACAAGAAAATAATATATTTCAGTGTACACCATCTATCTAAACCATATAATACCTATATATGATGAATAATCCAATTTGAATGTTTTCAAGTCATGATTGTGAAGGCTAATTTTGTGTACGTGTTGTAGTTTAATCATGCATGCTCTAGTATCGTATATTTTTTTTTTACTTCAAATAGTTTTTATTACCAAAATAACAATAAATGGCGTAATCCAAAACTAAAGTACATACAAAGTTATACAGGATTTAGTAAATTATATTAAAGCGATTTTTTAATATGCAAATCAGTAAATTATGTGACAACCACAGTCGACATAAATTTGTGAT
Source organism: Limulus polyphemus (assembly GCF_000517525.1). Classification (NCBI taxonomy): domain Eukaryota; kingdom Metazoa; phylum Arthropoda; class Merostomata; order Xiphosura; family Limulidae; genus Limulus; species Limulus polyphemus. Next base: position 188,698 of record NW_013666732.1, on the reverse strand, counting down.
GGGATAGCATGTATCAGAATAACACTTTGTTACTAGAAATTGTTCGCTTTTGGGAAGAACATGTAACAGCCTTTTACGACACTCAGACCATAACGATGTGCACATACTGAGGATTGAGAATTTTCAAGACAGAAATTTCATTTGTACTTACTAGTATAGGGAAAAAAGGAATATGTATCAGCTTGAGGTACTATGACGATCCAGAAGGAGACTTACCAGAAGTCGTACCCCAGCCGTGATAAGCTAACTGCAGTGTCTGTAACAGATGAGAATTGACGAACACAAAAGTCTGGAGCAAAACCAGTCCACTTGTCTTGGGAAACAGAACGTAATACAACCAAGAAGGAAGTCCACCTGGAGACGAGACCAATAGGGTATAGCTTCACCAAAACGAGACTTCCATTTATTCCTTTAGTTCATCCGTCGAATATCTCAAACAGCTGGAGAATGGCATTGATATTCGTGCTATTCTGTAGAAAGATCATACCAAAATATTGGGAATATAATTATTTCTGGAAGTATAAGTTTTTGTTTTTATTTATCATATGTAATACACTCCTGTTTGCTGAGCAAATTTTGAAGGGTTGTGTAAAAACAAAACAAATTTTAACATTGTCTTACTGTTATTTCATTTCAACAGTGGAGTTAGGTTGAATGGTTATAAAGAAAACTCCTCATTGAAATTATATTACGTTAAAAACTATTTGTTCTAGGGAAACAAAATTTTACAAGAGACAAACTGAGAAACATAAATTTTATTCATTAAAATTTGGACATGGTACAGGATATTTCAAGAAAACTGTCCCACTAATCTCAATCAGCACATTAATCCTATTTCTAACTAAAAATACCACAATCATAATCTGTTCTGAACTATACTCACTGATCCTCGTCATATACTGTTTCAAATCACCCATCATGTATTGTAGAAAGGGAAAGAGGAGAAACAAAAGGAATCCTAGTATAACACTATTGGGTAATGTAATATTATATATATATACATATAATTTAAGGACAACGAGGGACCTGTTAGTCCACCTAGGCTGTCCCATCTACTAAACTAAACATTAAAATAAAAATAGAACATTTAAAGCCAGCCCTTATCATTCAAGTATTCATCAAACCTATCCATAAACTCCCTTAAGTTAACTATATCCACCACCACATCTGAAGGCAATCTATTCCAAAGGTCAATCCCCCTGTTATATAAATAAAGCTGTTTTAGCTGAAGATGACTCCTACCCTGCCAAAATGTATATTTGTGTCCCCCTAGACCCATCACTCTCACCATTATGTACGGGAAAATATGATGCATCAGCATTATTAATTCCCTTAACAGTCTTAAACACCTTGATCAGATCCCCTCTAGTTCTTCTTTTTTTCAAGAGAAAACAATTTTAGAGATTTTAACCTATTCTCGTACGACAGTCTTTTCATCCGAAATATCATCCTAGTAAGCCTCCTCTGAGGCCTTTCCAATAATTCGATGTTCTTTCTCATGTGACGAGCCCAAGACTGAACACATTACTTCAACTAACCTATGACCTATATAATGACATTAGACTTGTTTCAATATTTCTGTAGATACAACATAAAACCCTATTTGCCCTATCACTATCAATAGTACACTGTTTGGATGACTTAAGAGACTGATCAATTAGAACGCCTTGTTCCTTTTTTTTTCCATAACACTGTTTATGTCATTACCATCATATTTATACTTAGAAATCAAGTTATGATATCTCACACTTGTATTTGTTATAATTAAAAGCCATCTGCCATTTATTCGTACAACGCACCAAATAAAGCATAGTAAAGCATAAATAATTTAGTAAAGCAGCAGCATCTTCCTCACAGCCAACAACACCCAAACTTTAACATCATCAACAAATTTAAACAATTTATTGATCCTTTCTTCATCTATATTCTATGTCATTGATGCAACTCAAAAAGAGCAATGTCCTAACACTGAGGTACTTCACTTGTGACATTAATCCAGTTTCACTGAACTCAATTTATAACAATCGTTTTCTTTCGTCTAGACAGTTTTTTTATCCAATGAACCAGCTTATCCCCCACACCAAAAGAGATTATTTTTAACAAGCCTTTTATGTGGCACCTTCTTGAATGCTCTCTAAAAATCCAGATACACCAAATACACACCTACATCCTCACGTATAAAAGCAGTAATTTCTTTTGAGGATGTTAAGAAATTAGCAAGGCTAAATTTTTCCCTGGTGAAACCATATCAACTATCCACAAAATTATAAGCTTTTTAAATAACTGCAAAGCACATTTTATCAGACTTTCAAAAACTTTTCCCACGACTGGTGTAAAAACGTCGTCTTTGTGACTAATTTACCGATTTCACTTGAAAATCTTGTCAGATGAAAAAAACTTCGATAAGTGGTCTTAAATCAATACACACACACGCATAGACATGTGTGTTTGTGAGGGTGAAAGACAGATATAAACATATCAACTTTTAGCATTTGAACTATTTCAACTGAGTCACAAGTACTGATTAATATTCCCGTTATTTTCTGTGACTGACCGATGTACATTTTCAATGTGTAAAAAAAGTACAGACGATGCAATACCCTTGAAAAAAAAATCTTCATTCAAAGTACTCTCATAAACTATTATTATCGTAAGTAATAAAATTAAATCTGTCTACTTCCTTCAAAAAATCTTTAATATATTCTTTGAAAGGTAATGGGAAAGTAAATAATTAATTTCATGCGAACAAAAAAGAACTTGTGTACATAATGATTATCATAAACATAATTAACAGCAAAACTACCGATACACTGCTCTTAAGCGTCTGGATAATTACTTAAGTTTAAGCCTTTTTACAGATGTTTTAACACTGAGGCATAATTATCTTTAATGGCTTCATCGTGCCTACTTTCTGGTCATTAATCAAATAAAGAAGTTAAATATTATCTCAGCCTAAGTAGAAAACACACACACACACACACAAAAAAACAGTTTCCATAAATTTCTCCGCCCCCAAAAGTTTCTTCGAATCACTTCTTATATTTTATACACAGTTTTAAGACTAAAAACTTTATAGAAATGATAATAATCGAACAATACATGTTTTTTTTTTTATGTTATGAACCAGTTTTTTTTTACGTTGATTTTCACTTTCATGCGAGTGTCAGGTTATTTTGATTTTATTCTGCTCACGCAGTGGCCTTTCTCTCTTGCTTCTTGGTTCCTGGAGGGCTTATTACATCGACATCCGTCGTATAAGTAATTACATGTAGAAAGCTAAGATTCTAATAACGTGTCTCAAAACGTTTATATATGAATGAAGTGGCTATGAATTCTTAATGTTGTACTGTCAGCAATAACGCTCCTTGTCACAACAGATTTTGCTCTTGTTTTATGGAAATGAACCTAGTAAACTTATATTCCCAAACATGCCTCAGGCAATACGCATATATTTTCTACTTCTTGATTTTATTCAAACATTAAAAACATCCTTAGATCTATCAAATAATTAATTATATCTCACGCACAAAGGTTTGGAAGCAAACATCAAATTATTTGTTGTAATAGCAGCAATAACGATTAAATTGTATGACAGGACAAGTACTAGTGCTATCGCAATCCAATTATTTTAATTATTTTCACTTAACATTAGATTTATTAATAAAGCGGACAGCTTTGGCACTGATGACAGTTTAGAATATCAATGAAGTTATATCCAGTTTACCAAAATATCCTGGTATTAAGGCATTCTAGTCTGTCTGAGTATACTGCCACAGTTATGTTACATTGTGCGTCGTCATAGCTTTCCCCATGTCTTTTAATTTCATCCCATCTAGATAATAAGTCTGGTAACTGTGGTGGCCAAACTTTGATTTGGAGAACACCTTGAACTGTGATGGCCAAACATTGACTTGGAGAACACCTTGAACTGTGGTGGCCAAACCTTGACTTGGAGAACACCCTGAACTGTGGTGGCCAAACCTTGACTTGGAGAACACCTTGAACTGTGGTGGCCAAACCTTGACATGGATAACACCTTGGTGTTATCCAAGTCAAGGTTTGGCTACCATAGTTCAAGGTGTTCTCCAAGTCAAGGTTTGGCCACCACAGTTCAAGGTGTTCTCCAAATCAAAGTTTGGCCACCACAGTTCAAGGTGTTCTCCAAGTCAAGGTTTGGCCACCACAGTTCTTGAACTGTGGTAGCCAAACCTTGATTTGGAGAACACCTTGTTGTTCCTTGCATTTAATGTGACCTAAGAAGAATTCAGATGTATGTTTCGGACTATTATTCTAATAGAAAACGAAGCCTTAGCCACTCAGTCTAACACCAGAGGGTGCTGCATGTCTTTGTAGAATACTATAGTAATTCTCATTACATATTGTAACCAACCGTAGTCCTTAAAGGTCCCTTGGTCTGTATATACCAAAACAGCCATAAATCATCATCTGTCTCCACCTTTGTGATTTGTTGTCGGAAGTGTATAGAATGTTCTCATTTGTTTCTTGTTAGTTTGGTCTAAAGATACGTTTCAGCCACCTTGGTCAATGTAATGTTTAAGTAGACATGACTAACTATGATTGCATTTGCCAAATTATATAATTTAGGCTTCGTTGCTATTATAACAAATACATTTAATTAAAAATGTGTTTATTTTCATATCACCTCTAAACATGTGTCTCCTACCATTATTTCGAATGGTAATATATGTATGCCCGTGTGTGTGTGTGTGCAGCATTAATAATAAGCATCACATGTAAGGCTGTATTACACTAAATGTGTATATATATATATATATATATATATATATATAATATGAATAATAAGCCTCACATGTAAGGCTGTATTACACTAAATGTGTGTGTATATATATATATATGTATATATATATAATATGAATAATAAGCCTCACATGTAAGGCTGTATTACACTAAATGTGTGTGTATATATATAT
>NW_013666732.1:176444-183349 GCF_000517525.1 Limulus polyphemus | reverse complement strand
TATAACATGAATAATAAGCATCACACGTAAGGCTGTATTACACTAAATGTATATATATATATAACATGAATAATGAGCATCACATGTAAGGCTGTATTACACTAAATGTATATATATATATAACATGAATAATGAGCATCAAGTTTAAAGCTTTATTACATTAAATAAGACTGCGACATAAAATGTTATCGAAATCCATACAAAATACGAAAATAAATTTCTAATATTTAGTTATTTTAGAAATCATGATATTTCGGAAGTAATAATACTTGCAAGTTAATATAATATAACCAATCAGGTAAATATAGCATCGCTCAGATGGAATAATTTAATAATTTGTAACTAGTAAACAATCTTCCTTAGTTTTCGGTTTCACTGTAACATTTATATGTCATTTCTTTTTGTTTTTGTGTATTTGAAACTTTGATGTTGGAGCGACAGTTTTCTAATTAAGTTGATACCACTGTTACAACCGGATGTATTAACAGTTAGTTTTTTCAAACGTTCTAAATTGTCTATTTTCGCCACTTAAGTTAGTATAACGACTTTCTAGAATTTTAAGAATACATTTTTTTCATCAATTACGTGAATTTTTTACATTTCTGTCTACTAACTTCTTTTGCAATAATATTACCAATAGATTAATGGGTGGTTAAACCCCTCATACGTTCCCACAGATTCCGCACAAATCTTGTTGCTTATTTTTAGGGAGGAGGGGGAGGGGGGCTATCTGTCCATTGTGAAGAATCGAATCCTGGATTTCAGCGATGTAAACTTATCGCTGACCCACTATCCTTTTGATGGAAAGCATCTCTGTAATAGCTAATTCTAAGAACGTATGATTGAAAGTAAAATAGAATGTATATTAATACGTCAATCAAACTATATCTGCTATATTCATTTCCGAAGAGGCCTTTCGTCTAATACCAGGACTCATCAGCCCGGCTACGATACGACAAACATAGTAACATTATTCAACGCAACAGAAACGTTTGTATCTTTTGTGATATGTAGTTCGCCTTAGTACGATTTATCTTTAAAGCCCTGTAAACTAATAGAAACTTTGACATAATGGGGTTCGAACATGTGATTTTTCAGACATGATAGACCTTTAAGGCTCATAATCTATACATTGGTCTTTTTTCTAGTTAGGATATATGACCGAATTTTAAATGTTAATTATGTCACGCTGACTTATATAACTGTTGGAAAATTTTGAACATTGGAACTAATTGTGATTCAATTTCGAGTACGTTTCTTGCCACTTGTTCGCAAGATTTTCAACAGTTCCATAGTATAGTTTTCCATTGCTAGCATCTACGTATGCGATACAGCACAAGAAGAGCCAGTAAATATGTCCTGAGATCGAAAAACTAAAAAATGAATTACAAAAAAAAAAAGGTAGTTCTGGCCACAACTCGCCATTTAGTTTACAACCTGCACGATTTCAGAGATTCGGCAAACTTCAATATTGCTAGAGGAAAGTTAATTATTGTTTAGAGGTAGTAATAACGACATTCGTGATTTAATCCATTCAGAGCATCTTCCAGTCAACAGGCCTGGTAGTGATGGCGCTCGATTCGCAATCTCAGGGTCGCGAGTTCGAATTCCCTTCATCAAACATGCTCGCCCTTTCAGCCGTGGGGGCGTTATAATGTGACGCTCAATCCACTATTCGTTAATAAAATAATAGCCCAAGAGTTGGCGGTGGGTGGTGTTGACTAGCTACCTTCCCTCTAGTCTATCACTGTTTAAATTAGGAACGGCTAGCGCAGATAGCCTTCGTGTAGCTTTGTGCGAAACTCAAACCAAACTAATCAACATCTTTGTCAAAGCAAATTTTTATTGTATTATATTTCAGGCCGCCAATATAATCAAAATGTGACATTGCGTTCTGTTTTCGAAGAAATACATTATTCAAAATAAGAGGCAAAGAGACAGGTGTAGGGGGAAAATTAAAAGTGGAGGGGTGGGCAAGGTCTATTTGATCAAACGAAGCGAGGAAATTTCCGTCATAGGTGCACCCATTACGGCCAGGAACCAAGGCTCGCCCAAGGGCCGTGGAAGCCGTTGGGTTCTGGATTAAATTTTATGTATTTTCCTAATTTTGATGCATTTTTCCTGGGATAGATTGAATGATATGCTAATCGAACAGGAATTCAAAGCTTGAAACAATTCAGTATTTCATATCGGCCTTTTTGTTTCACAGGCATGCCAGTTACTTGTTTATTGTCGTTTTATTCCGTACAACAGCTGTTTTAAAACTCCTTGTTTAGAAAACGTTTTTGAGAAATTATCTAGTTTGTTTACTTTTCAAATAGGCAAGTAATACAACAAAATAGGCTTGTAGACATTGAATATAACAAATAGATATTCACGCCTGTTCTGTTCAAGAGCAAAGCTGTACAATGGCCTGAGGCTATTGGTTATGTCCGCTGCGTGATCGAACCCCGAATTCTAGCATTATAAGCCACGAAACTTACCACATAACCTTGGATTTTTAGGCCAGGCACCATTAAACAATTTATACAAGGCTAGGGATCGCATGTTAATACGTTGTAAAATAAATGTTGGAAAGACAAACAAGTCAGTTGTAGAGGCTAAAAAAGAAATAGGTAATATTTTATCTTCTCTTTTTTTTTTTTTTTTGCTTCTCCCTCTCTTTTGTTTAAATATCTATAAGGAAGTTAGTCGCCATTTTTTCTAGTCAATTTAACCTAGCATATACTTTAAAATAATAGCCTTAATATTTTTTGTGGTAACAGCTATTTTTCCCTTGCTAATATCTAGTGTTTAAAAAAAAAGTGTTGTTTTTTTTCGAACATTACTGATCAACTAAAGCCGACTTCTTCTGAACACGAAAAGACCGGAAAGACAACAGTTTCTTGTCATCAGTCTACTTCATCCTTATTGGACAAAACAATTACTCGGAACTGAAGTCACTTCTGTGGTTGGATGTGTACGTCAAACTTCGTGATTTGAGTATACAGGACAGCCACTTAAATGCATCGCTTGATACACGTGTGATAAAACAATCACTTAATGATAGTATTTACCCTACAGTTTCAAGGTTTGTAGCCCTGCTGTCAGTTAAATATATAATTGTTCCATTTTTTTATTATATATATATATATGTAATACACGTTTTTGTAAATCTTTCATTTATTTATATAAAAAGCACTCGCTGGTGGTTCATCTATAACTCTAAAATTCGGATTTCGATACCTTGGTAGGCACAACACAGAGAACTGATTGTGTAGCTTTGTTCTTAATATAATATATATATGTATATATGTGTGTGTGTGTATATGTATATAAAAACAGAACAAACGTTTTTTAGTTTTTCTAAAAGTTTACTAGACATTTCACATTTAAATAAGAACATAAAAGTAATTATCTACCAACATAAAATACTTATTTGCCTAATGCTCTTTGATGATCTAAAATGGAGTAATATTTATTTTGTTGGCAATTTTTACAAATTCACTATATAATAACTTATAACTTGAAGGAAAATTACAAAAAGTGACAAATTACTGAAATATCTCGAGTTTATTAATTACACTGATTAATAAATTTTTATTTTTGTTTTGTCTCTTACAAAAGTCTCTTAAAATTTTCTATCACGTCTAGATTTCCAGAGACCAAACATTTAGATTTCTCTACGTAGAAAGTAAATAATTTGTCTTATAAACCCGTGAAACTATGTATAAATATATCTTGAAAACTATATGTGATACAAATAAACCAAATACATTTTTTCCAAAGCCTTCTCATATCTTATAAAGTTTCCTGGGAAACAAAATCGTTGTTGACCGGCTTACACACTTATAACTCGACATCATACTTCTTAATAAGCATAGTTATCCTGAACATCTGCAGTAACATAGGTGGTTATCAGGATTACATTAGATTTAAACATTAATCATCCTTAAATCCCAAAGAAATTAAAATAAGTATTTCGATTCTGATCTGAACAAAACATTAAACATAACCAAATCTGTTGGAACGAAGCCTACTCTTCTTTAGCACATATGCTGATAGTAAATATCAAGGGCGCAGGTTGGCCCTGTGGTAGTGCTTTGAATTTCGCAGCTGGTGAACCGGATTCAAATATTTCCGATACCATAAAATATTCTCTGCACTTAGTGGGAAGAAGGGTGCAACTTTTGATGTGACTCGCATTTTGGACCAGCCCGCGAACAACACTTTGAGGACCAGTGATCCATCCTTGAGTCTATCGGAGCCCGGTACACTTTTTACGCAAGCGAAATGAAGAAAAATTTATGAGCAGTATGGAGTCAAAAAATATAATTAATATTACGCTTGTTCGAAAAGAGGGAGCCACTGGCAAATCAGACACCAGTAACAGAGAACCGAAGAAACAATTGTATTGAATTTTAGTCCTAGTGATGTTCTGATCCGATGATTAATTGTAAAATTACGATAGCTTGTTTAACATGTATAGAATGTATATGATTGCTGGATAGTAATCGAAAAAATATTTATCTAAACTTATATACAAGATTAGGTATTTATTTACAGGTACATTTCGGTCGTGTAAAGCAGTCTTGATACTTATATTAAAGTTTTGCTTCATTACTCATTCAAGCTGTCTTGATACTACTCTTGCTATCTAATTGCCCCCAGTGGCACAGCTAGAAACCGGGTTTCGATACCCGTGGTGGGCAGAGCACAGATAGCCCATTGTGTAGTTTTGTGCTTAATTCCTAACAAAGAAAGAAAAACAAAAAATCTATCCAATAAATATATATCATTACAATAAATATTTTCATCCTATTTTGCAATAGTCGGCAACTTTTGTTCAAACTTTTTTTTTTGTTAAGGCTTATATCATTAAAAAAAAAAAAGCTCTTAGTGCCTTTGACGAAACTAAAATTCACTCACTACCCATTTCATTATTTTTGAAATTATATCGTCGTGCCACCTTTTGGAATTCAACAAAAAAAATATTATGTAGAAAGGCTGTTGTAATTTCAATCACCACAGTTCACTATTCTTGAAATTTTACGATGCTAGTGTCATCTTTTGGAGTTAAACAAAAATAATTTTAACTAGAAAGTCTGTAATGGTACTCGTACGCATGGTGTGGTGAAGCTTTGTTATCTAACAAATATATTTTATTACAATGAAACTGTTTGGCTTTCTCTGGAATAATTGGCATCTTTGTGTGCATGTAGGTTAGAAAAATTACTATATTTTTGTTAATTTTATTTCAATACCCTTGAAAACATCCAAATATCAGTGCCATCTTATTAAAACTAAACAAAAACAATTTTAGCAACAACAAAAAAACTGTTGTGACAGTGCATACATACAGGTTTGGCGAAACTTTGTTGTTTGTTTATAGTTAAGCACAAAGCTACGCTACGGCTATCTGTGCTGCGCCCACTACGGGTATCGAAACCCGGTTTCTAGCGGTATAAGTCCGCAGACATACCACCGTGCCACTGAGGGTCACATTGATGTTCAATCAGTGAACTTGATATTAAAAACAACCGCCATCTTCATTTATAACAGCATGATAATAGTGAATAACGTAGACAGGAAAGTTTATTCTTTAGGAGAGATGAGTTGAACTACATAACTTTAACAGATTCTTTCAACATTGTTAGCAGATATCCCTACACGTTAATTCAATCGTATTATAAACGATATAACTTATTTTTGACACTTTTAATTCTATAAAATTTAAAAGTTTCACTCTCATAGTAAAAAACAAAGACTGTTTATGAATTGAATTCTGAGAAGTAGCATTAATGTTTTGTGATAGACTGCTAAAGTCAATCAGTATTAAAGAATTATCCAAAACAATAAGTGTTTTGAACTAACAATGTGTGGAGTTAAATTGTATATAAGGCATTATTTTCTTCGACAAAGATCGCGAAACGGAGAGAAACATAATCTGTGCTGTCACTTTGTTATTACAAATATAGTTCATGGATGGCGCTTAAGTCGCCATTTCTTCTGGTAGTGTTATTTAAATTTATTATTATTATTTATATATTTTTATTTAGCTTTTGTTTGTTGCGCAAAGCCACACAATGGGCTAACTGTACTCTACAAACCGCGAGTATCGACAGCTGATTTTTAGCGTTATAAACCCGCAGACTTGCCACTGAGCGTTCGAGAAGAAAGTTTGGTTAAGATTCATAATATGTACTAACAATAATTTTTATTTTCATTATTGTTTGTTTGTTTGTAATTAAGCACAAAGCTACACAATGGGCTATCTGTGCTCTGCCCACAACTGCTATCGAAACCCGGATTCTAGCGTTATAAGTCCGCAAACATACCGCTGTGCCACTGGGGGCTTGATCATTATTATATTTTCAAATATAATAGCATTTTATTTCACAGAAACAGGCTGGAGCATTTCTATATCACAATAATTCAGATTTTAATAATTGATTAAGAAATAATGTAGAATTAATAAAAATATATCATAATTTTTCCATGTCCCATGTATAAACGTACGTTTAAATATTTTTCAAATAGTGGTTTTAATAGACTTTCTATATAAATCAATATTAAGTAAAAACATCTCACAATCTGCTCGTCAGAAACGTACCAGAGTTGAAGCCCCCCAATGGCACAACGGTATATATATATGCGGACTTACAACGTCAGAAACCAGGTTTCGATACTCGTGGATCCCCATCACACTAAACATGCTCGCCCTTTCAGCCGTGGGGGCGTTATAATGTGACGGTCAATCCCACTATTTGTTGGTAAAAGAGTAGCCCAAGAGTTGGCGGTGGGTGGTGATGACTAGCTGCCTTCCCTCTAGTCTTACACTGGTAAATTAGGAAAGGCTAGCGCAGATAGCCCTCGTGTGGCTTTGCGCGAAATTCAAAAACAAAAAACAAATCTTGATAATAATA